>NC_139685.1:10794364-11071864 GCF_964106915.1 Podarcis gaigeae
TCCCCGGATAGGTTTGACAGTCAAAACAGAAGGTTTTTTTATCATAGGACCGGAAATCAGCCCTCAACAACTTAACCGGTGGAAAAAGATTTTTTTGAAAAAATACCTAAGCTCCGGGGTCACAATTTCAACAAAAATCTGACTTTTGCCAATTCACTCAAAAATGCTGCCAAACGCTTGCAAATGCTCCCCTGAAAGTTTTGGAAGTCGAAACAGAAGCCTTTTTATCACCGGAAAGAAATCAGCCCTCAACATCTTACACGGGGTCACAATTTTAGCAAAAATCTGACTTTTGCCAATTCACTCAAAAATGCTGCCGAACCCTTGCAAATGCTCCCCTGAAAGTTTTGGAAGTCGAAACAAAAACCTTTTTATCACAGGACCAGAAATCAGCCCTCAACAACTTAACCGGTGGAAAAAGATTTTTTTGAAAAAATCCCTAAGCTCCGGGGTCACAATTTCAGCAAAAATCTGACTTTTGCCAATTCACTCAAAAATTCTGCCAAACCCTTGCAAATGCTCCCCTGAAAGTTTTGGCAGTCGAAACAGAAGCCTTTTTATCACAGGAGAAGAAATCAGCCCTCAAGAACTTAACCGTTGGAAAAAGATTTTTTGAAAAAATCCCTAAGCCCCGGGGTCACAATTTCAGCAAAAATCTGACTTTGGCCAATTCACTCAAAAATGGTCCCGAACGGTTGTAAATGATCCCCGGATAGGTTTGACAGTCAAAACAGAAGGTTTTTTATCATAGGACCAGAAATCAGCCCTCAACAACTTACCCGGCGGAAAAAGATTTTTTGAAAAATCCCTAAGCCCCGGGGTCACAATTTCAGCAAAAATCTGACTTTGGCCAATTCACTCAAAAATGCTGCCAAACCCTTGCAAGTTCTCCCCTGAAAGTTTTGGCTGTCAAAACAGAAGGTTTTTTATCACAGGACCAGAAATCAGCCATCAACAACTTAACCGGCAGAAAAATATTTTTTTGAAAAAATCCCTAAGCCCCGGGGTCAGAATTTCAGCAAAAATCTGACTTTTGCAAATTCACTCAAAAATGCTGCCAAACCCTTGCAAATCCTCCCCTGAAAGTTTTGGAAGTCGAAACAGAAGCCTTTTTATCACAGGAGAAGAAATCAGCCATAAAAAACTTAACCGGTGGAAAAAGATTTTTTGAAAAAATCCCTAAGCCCCGGGGTCAGAATTTCAGCAAAAATCTGGCTTTGGCCAATTCACTCAAAACTGCTGCCAAACCCTTGCAATTTCTCCCCTGAAAGTTTTGGCAGTCAAAACAGAAGGATTTTTATCATAGGACCAGAAACCAGCCCTCAACAACTTAACAGGCGGAAAAATATTTTTTGAAAAAATCCCTAAGCCCCGGGGTCACAATTTCAGCAAAAATCTGACTTTTGCCAATTCACTCACAAATGCTGCCAAAACGGTTGCAAATGATCCCCGGAAAGATTTGACAGTCAAAACAGAAGGTTTTTTATCATAGGACCGGAAATCAGCCCTCAACAACTTAACCGGCGGAAAAAGATTTTTTGAAAAATCCCTAAGCCCCGGGGTCACAATTTCAGCAAAAATCTGACTTTTGCCAATTCACTCAAAAATGGTCGCGAACGGTTGCAAATGATCCCCGGATAGGTTTGACAGTCAAAACAGAAGGTTTTTTTATCATAGGACCAGAAATCAACCCTCAACAACTTAACCGGCGGAAAAAGATTTTTTGAAAAATCCCTAAGCCCCGGGGTCACAATTTCAGCAAAAATCTGACTTTTGCCAATTCACTCAAAAATTCTGCCAAACCCTTGCAAATGCACCCCTGAAATTTTTGGAAGTCGAAACAGGAGCCTTTTTATTACAGGAGAAGAAATCAGCCATCAACAACTTAACCGGCAGAAAAATATTTTTTTGAAAAAATCCCTAAGCCCCGGGGTCAGAATTTCAGCAAAAATCTGACTTTTGCAAATTCACTCAAAAATGCTGCCAAACCCTTGCAAATCCTCCCCTGAAAGTTTTGGAAGTCGAAACAGAAGCCTTTTTATCACAGGAGAAGAAATCAGCCATAAAAAACTTAACCGGTGGAAAAAGATTTTTTGAAAAAATCCCTAAGCCCCGGGGTCAGAATTTCAGCAAAAATCTGACTTTGGCCAATTCACTCAAAACTGCTGCCAAACCCTTGCAATTTCTCCCCTGAATGTTTTGGCAGTCAAAACAGAAGGATTTTTATCATAGGACCAGAAATCAGCCCTCAACAACTTAATCGGCGGAAAAATATTTTTTGAAAAAATCCCTAAGCCCCGGGGTCAGAATTTCAGCAAAAATCTGACTTTTGCCAATTCACTCACAAATGCTGCCAAACGGTTGCAAATGATCCCCGGAAAGATTTGACAGTCAAAACAGAAGGTTTTTTTATCATAGGACCGGAAATCAGCCCTCAACAACTTAACCGTTGGAAAAAGATTTTTTGAAAAAATCCCTAAGCCCCGGGGTCACAATTTAAGCAAAAATCTGACTTTTGTCAATACACTCAAAAATGGTGCCGAACGGTTGCAAATGATCGCCGGAAAGGTTTGACAGTCAAAACAGAAGGTGTTTTTTATTATCGGACCAGAAATCAGCCCTCAACAACTTAACCGGTGGAAAAATATTTATTGAAAAAATCCCTAAGCCCCGGGGTCACAATTTCAGCAAAAATCTGACTTTTGCCAATTCACTCAAAAATGGTCGCGAACGGTTGCAAATGATCCCCGGATAGGTTTGGCAGTCAAAACAGAAGGTTTTTTTTATCATAGGACCAGAAATCAACCCTCAACAACTTAACCGGCGGAAAAAGATTTTTTGAAAAAATCCCTAAGCCCCGGGGTCACAATTTCAGCAAAAATCTGACTTTTGCCAATTCACTCAAAAATGCTGCCAAACCCTTGCAATTTCTCCCTTGAATCTTTTGGAAGTCGAAACAGAAGGTTTTTTATCATAGGACCAGAAATCAGCCCTCATCAACTTAACCGGTGGAAAAAGATTTTTTGAAAAAATCCCTAAGCCCCGGGGTCACAATTTCAGCAAAAATCTGACTTTTGCAAATTCACTCAAAAATGGTGCCAAACCCTTGCAAATGCTCCCCTGAAAGTTTTGGAAGTCGAAACAGAAGCCTTTTTATCACAGGAGAAGAAATCAGCCCTCAACAACTTAACCGGCGGAAAAAGATTTTTTGAAAAATCCCTAAGCCCCGGGGTCACAATTTCAGGAAAAAATCTGACTTTTGCCAATTCACTCAAAAATGCTCCCAAACCCATGCAAATCCTCCCCTGAAAGTTTTGGCAGTCGAAACAGAAGGTTTTTTATCACAGGACAAGAAATCAGCCCTCAACAACTTAACTGTTGGAAAAAGATTTTTTGAAAAAATTCCTAATCCCCGGGGTCACAATTTCAGCAAAAATCTGACTTTTGTCAATACACTCAGAAATGGTGCCGAACGGTTGCAAATGATCCTCGGAAAGGTTTGACATTCAAAACAGAAGGTTTTTTATCATCGGACCAGAAATCAGCCCTCAACAACTTAACCGGTGGAATATTTTTTTTTGAAAAAATCCCTATGGCCCGGGGTCACAATTTCAGCAAAAATCTGACTTTTGCCAATTCACTCAAAAATTCTGCCAAACCCTTGCAAATGCACCCCTGAAATTTTTGGAAGTCGAAACAGAAGCCTTTTTATCACAGGAGAAGAAATCAGCCATAAAAAACTTAACCGGTGGAAAAAGATTTTTTGAAAAAATCCCTAAGCCCCGGGGTCAGAATTTCAGCAAAAATCTGACTTTGGCCAATTCACTCAAAACTGCTGCCAAACCCTTGCAATTTCTCCCCTGAAAGTTTTGGCAGTCAAAACAGAAGGATTTTTATCATAGGACCAGAAATCAGCCCTCAACAACTTAACAGGCGGAAAAATATTTTTTGAAAAAATCCCTAAGCCCCGGGGTCACAATTTCAGCAAAAATCTGACTTTTGCCAATTCACTCACAAATGCTGCCAAACGGTTGTAAATGATCCCCGGAAAGATTTGACAGTCAAAACAGAAGGTTTTTTATCATAGGACCGGAAATCAGCCCTCAACAACTTAACCGGCGGAAAAATATTTTTTGAAAAATCCCTAAGCCCCGGGGTCACAATTTCAGCAAAAATCTGACTTTTGCCAATTCACTCAAAAATGGTCGCGAACGGTTGCAAATGATCCCCGGATAGGTTTGACAGTCAAAACAGAAGATTTTTTTATCATAGGACCAGAAATCAACCCTCAACAACTTAACCGGCGGAAAAAGATTTTTTGAAAAATCCCTAAGCCCCGGGGTCACAATTTCAGCAAAAATCTGACTTTTGCCAATTCACTCAAAAATGGTGCCGAACGGTTGCAAATGATCGCCGGAAAGGTTTGACAGTCAAAACCGAAGGTTTTTTATCATAGGACCAGAAATCATCCCTCAACAACTTAACCGGCGGAAAAAGATTTTTTGAAAAATTTCGTAAGCCCTGGCATCACAATTTCAGTAAAAATCTGACTTTTGGCAATTCACTCAAAAATGCTGCCAAACCCTTGCAAATCCTCCCCTGAAAGTTTTGGCAGTCGAAACAGAAGGTTTTTTATCACAGGACAAGAAATCAGCCCTCAACAACTTAACCGTTGGAAAAAGATTTTTTGAAAAAATTCCTAAGCCCCGGGGTCACAATTTTAGCAAAAATCTGACTTTGGCCAATTCACTCAAAAATGGTGGCGAACGGTTGCAAAAGATCCCCGGATAGGTTTGACAGTCAAAACAGAAGGTTTTTTTATCATAGGACCAGAAATCAGCCCTCAACAACTTAACCGGCGGAAAAAGATTTTTTGAAAAAATCCCTAAGCCCCGGGGTCACAATTTCAGCAAAAATCTGACTTTTGCAAATTCACTCAAAAATGGTGCCAAACCCTTGCAAATGCTCCCCTGAAAGTTTTGGAAGTCGAAACAGAAGCCTTTTTATCACAGGAGAAGAAATCAGCCCTCAACAACTTAACCGGCGGAAAAAGATTTTTTGAAAAATCCCTAAGCCCCGGGGTCACAATTTCAGGAAAAAATCTGACTTTTGCCAATTCACTCAAAAATGCTCCCAAACCCATGCAAATCCTCCCCTGAAAGTTTTGGCAGTCGAAACAGAAGGTTTTTTATCACAGGACAAGAAATCAGCCCTCAACAACTTAACTGTTGGAAAAAGATTTTTTGAAAAAATTCCTAATCCCCGGGGTCACAATTTCAGCAAAAATCTGACTTTTGTCAATACACTCAGAAATGGTGCCGAACGGTTGCAAATGATCCTCGGAAAGGTTTGACATTCAAAACAGAAGGTTTTTTATCATCGGACCAGAAATCAGCCCTCAACAACTTAACCGGTGGAATATTTTTTTTTGAAAAAATCCCTATGGCCCGGGGTCACAATTTCAGCAAAAATCTGACTTTTGCCAATTCACTCAAAAATTCTGCCAAACCCTTGCAAATGCACCCCTGAAATTTTTGGAAGTCGAAACAGAAGCCTTTTTATCACAGGAGAAGAAATCAGCCATAAAAAACTTAACCGGTGGAAAAAGATTTTTTGAAAAAATCCCTAAGCCCCGGGGTCAGAATTTCAGCAAAAATCTGACTTTGGCCAATTCACTCAAAACTGCTGCCAAACCCTTGCAATTTCTCCCCTGAAAGTTTTGGCAGTCAAAACAGAAGGATTTTTATCATAGGACCAGAAATCAGCCCTCAACAACTTAACAGGCGGAAAAATATTTTTTGAAAAAATCCCTAAGCCCCGGGGTCACAATTTCAGCAAAAATCTGACTTTTGCCAATTCACTCACAAATGCTGCCAAACGGTTGTAAATGATCCCCGGAAAGATTTGACAGTCAAAACAGAAGGTTTTTTATCATAGGACCGGAAATCAGCCCTCAACAACTTAACCGGCGGAAAAATATTTTTTGAAAAATCCCTAAGCCCCGGGGTCACAATTTCAGCAAAAATCTGACTTTTGCCAATTCACTCAAAAATGGTCGCGAACGGTTGCAAATGATCCCCGGATAGGTTTGACAGTCAAAACAGAAGATTTTTTTATCATAGGACCAGAAATCAACCCTCAACAACTTAACCGGCGGAAAAAGATTTTTTGAAAAATCCCTAAGCCCCGGGGTCACAATTTCAGCAAAAATCTGACTTTTGCCAATTCACTCAAAAATGGTGCCGAACGGTTGCAAATGATCGCCGGAAAGGTTTGACAGTCAAAACCGAAGGTTTTTTATCATAGGACCAGAAATCATCCCTCAACAACTTAACCGGCGGAATAAGATTTTTTGAAAAATTTCGTAAGCCCTGGCATCACAATTTCAGTAAAAATCTGACTTTTGGCAATTCACTCAAAAATGCTGCCAAACCCTTGCAAATCCTCCCCTGAAAGTTTTGGCAGTCGAAACAGAAGGTTTTTTATCACAGGACAAGAAATCAGCCCTCAACAACTTAACCGTTGGAAAAAGATTTTTTGAAAAAATTCCTAAGCCCCGGGGTCACAATTTTAGCAAAAATCTGACTTTGGCCAATTCACTCAAAAATGGTGGCGAACGGTTGCAAAAGATCCCCGGATAGGTTTGACAGTCAAAACAGAAGGTTTTTTTATCATAGGACCAGAAATCAGCCCTCAACAACTTAACCGGCGGAAAAAGATTTTTTGAAAAATCCCTAAGCCCTGGGGTCACAATTTCAGAAAAATCTGACTTTTGCCAATTCACTCAACAATGCTGCCAAACGCTTGCAATTTCTCCGCTGAAAGTTTTGGAAGTCGAAACAGAAGCCTTTTTATCACAGGACAAGAAATCAGCCCTCAACAACTTAACCGTTGGAAAAAGATTTTTTGAAAAAATCCCTAAGCCCCGGGGTCACAATTTCAGCAAAAATCTGACTTTTGTCAATACACTCAAAAATGGTGCCGAACGGTTGCAAATGATCGCCGGAAAGGTTTGACAGTCAAAACAGAAGGTGTTTTTTATTATCGGACCAGAAATCAGCCCTCAACAACTTAACCGGTGGAAAAATATTTATTGAAAAAATCCCTAAGCCCCGGGGTCACAATTTCAGCAAAAATCTGACTTTTGCCAATTCACTCAAAAATGGTCGCGAACGGTTGCAAATGATCCCCGGATAGGTTTGACAGTCAAAACAGAAAGTTTTTTTATCATAGGACTAGAAATCAACCCTCAACAACTTAACCGGCGGAAAAAGATTTTTTGAAAAATCCCTAAGCCCCGGGGTCACAATTTCAGCAAAAATCTGACTTTTGCCAATACACTCAAAAATGCTGTCAAACCCTCGCAAATGCTCCCCTGAAAGTTTTGGAAGTCGAAACAGAAGCCTTTTTATCACCGGAGAAGAAATCAGCCCTCAACATCTTATCTGGGGTCTCAATTTCAGCAAAAACCTGACTTTTGCCAATTCACTCAAAGATGCTGCCAAACCCTTGCAATTTCTCCCTTGAAACTTTTGGAAGTCGAAACAGAAGGTTTTTTATCATAGGACCAGAAATCAGCCCTCATCAACTTAACCGGTGGAAAAATATTTTTTTGAAAAAATCCCTAAGCCCCGGGGTCAGAATTTCAGCAAAAATCTCACTTTTGCAAATTCACTCAAAAATGCTGCCAAACCCTTGCAAATCCTCCCCTGAAAGTTTTGGCAGTCGAAAAAGAAGGTTTTTTATCATAGGACCAGAAATCAGCCATAAACAACTTAACCGGTGGAAAAAGATTTTTTGAAAAAATCCCTAAGCCCCGGGGTCACAATTTCAGCAAAAATCTGACTTTTGCCAATACACTCAAGAATGGTGCCGAACGGTTGCAAATGCTCCCCTGAAAGTTTTGGAAGTCGAAACAGAAGCCTTTTCATTACAGGACAAGAAATCAGCCCTCAACAACTTAATCGGCAGAAAAATATTTTTTTGAAAAAATCCCTAAGCCCCGGGGTCACAATTTCAGCAAAAATCTGACTTTTGCCAATACACTAAAAAATGCTGCCAAACCCTTGCAAATGCTCCCCTGAAATTTTTGAAAGTCGAAACAGAAGGCTTTTTATCACAGGACAAGAAATCCTCACATCAACAACTTAACCGGCGAAAAAATATTTTTTTGAAAAAATCCCTAAGCCCCAGGGTCACAATTTCAGCAAAAATCTAAGTTTTTTAGGGCTGATTTCTTGTCCTGTGATAAAAAGCCTTTGTTTTGACTGCCAAAACTTAAAGGGGATCATTTGCAAGCGTTTGGCAGCATTTTTGAGTGAATTGGGAAAAGTCAGATTTTTGCTGAAATTGTCACACCGGGGCTTAGGGATTTTTTCAAAAAAATCTTTTTCCACTGGTTAAGTTGTTTAGGGCTGATTTCTTCTCCTGTGATAATAAGGCTTCTGTTTTGACTGCCAAAACTTTCAGGGGAGCATTAGCAAATGTTTGGCAGAAAAAGCGTCCAGCGGAAAAAGACTTTTTTGAAAAAATCCCTAAGCCCCGGGGTCACAATTTCAGCAAAAATCTGACTTTTGCCAATTCACTCAAAAATGGTGCCAAACGCTTGCCAATGCTCCCCTGAAAGTTTTGGCAGTCGAAACAGAAGGATGAGAACATATGTTTAAAGAAGATTGGAAAACGTTTATTGGATATATGGGAAATACAGCTGAAAGCGCTGGCAGCATTAAGATAAGATTCAACAGTGTAAATAAGTTTTGATGGATGTAATAATGGAATACTGAATGGGATAGGTTTTGTAAAATATGCAGGGATTTATGATATGTAGAATGAACCATGGAAAGAGAAGAAAGGAAGTCATTGATATCTTAAGGATGTAAAATGAGTATTTTAAATTGTAAAGCCGAAAATTTAGTGTACTTGTGTGTATATATATATATATATATATATATACACACACACACACACTCACAGTGTGTGTAAATATATGTGTGTGTGTGTGTGTGTGTGTGTGTGTAAAAATATATATAATGGTAACAGGTGGGTTTCCCCACCCCCACCCCCGCAGCATAAATCCTGCCTATGCCAGTCCTCCGTTTATGAGCATTGCGTATGCGCGCCCTGTCATATCATCAATTGTCCTCCCCTATTATTTTTATTTTATTTTATTATTTTATTCAAGTTGGCAACAACAACAACAGCTGTTATCACCCATGTCATCGCCTCCTGCCCATGCGCCGTTCTCTCACAAAAAGCAAAGAGTGTGTGCGTGTGCGACAGAATTCCGAGCATGCACAGAGCGCCCTCCGCCTTCTCCGCGAAGAAGTTTGGCCTCTCCGGGCGCCCGTCGTTGCCTTGGCAACGGCGACGGGCAGCTGCGGCCTGCGCGGATTTCCACGCCTTTCCGAGGAGCCGGCGAGCGAGCGAGCGAGAGAGGGAGGCGTCGGCGTCCCGGCGAGGGAGAGGCGCGCTCCTTCTTTCCTTCCCGCCCGCCCTTCTGCTTTCGTCCCCGGGCCGTAAGTCTCCCCCGCAGGTAGGTGGCTCGTCCCGCCCCGCCGCGTTAACGGGCGACGGAGTTTGGCTAGCGGGGTCCTGGAAGCAGGGCAGCCCGAGCATGCGCAGAGCGCCTTCTCCTCCGCTCAGCGCTTCCCTGAGCATGTGCAGAGTGCTTTCCCCAGGGCAGCCCGAGCATGTGCAGAGCGCCTTCTCCTCCCCACCTCCTCAGCGGGGAAGGCGAGGTGGGGTGCCCCAAGCATGCGCAGAGCGCCTTCTCCTCCCCTCAGCGCTTCCCTGAGCATGTGCAGAGTGCTTTCCCTGCTCAAGAAGACGGGGCTGGGCACACAAGACTCCAGCGCAATAACTTTTTTATTTTAATTTTATTTTGTTTCACCTATGGCAGACCAACACGGCTACCTACCTGTAAATGCAATTGAGTGTTTGGGGTGGGAGGAAGGAGGCTCGTTTAATTTCATTGTACACAGGTAGTACATTGAAAATAAAAGTATTATTATGAATATTAATTTATTTTCTTGGCACTGAGCTCCGCTGGGAATCGGTAAGGTTTGTTACGCCCCTGAGAAGGTGCCCTGCTGGATGAGTAGCCTTGTCTACTGCAGCGCCATTTTACCTGCCAGGTGGCTCAGGGGAGCCCATACGCCAGGTGTGAGCCTTTTGTGTTACATCTGTAGGCTCCAGGTAGAAACGTTCCTCTTTTTACCTGGCCTTTGGCCGATTCATATCCAATGCCCCACATCCAATTGGTGGGGGGCATTTATTGGTTTTTTCCCCTTTGTGTCTTTATATTTTTATTTTATCTTGTGAACTGCCCCGAGACCTGCGGCTATAGGGCAGTAAACAAATTTAATTAATAGTCATAAAGATCCTCTCACCTTTGTGCGCCTCCAGCCACTGGTGTGAAAAAAAGAAAATCTCCATGTTCAGGGGCCCCATCAGTAGCAGTTAGCTGTATCTTCTGTGAATTTGCTTCACCCTTTTAAAAGGTCAGTTCATAATAACTAGGCCAATAATGATGATGATTAATTAAATTTGTTCACCGCCCTATACCCGCAGGTCTCAGGATGCTTCTGACGTCTGCAATTTCCCCAAATGTGGGAAACTCAACTACACCACCGGCGGGAACACATATTGCGGCAATAAGGCTTACTGCTTGTCCGGAATCTCCTACCCATCATTTTCATTTCGTGACTCTGAGTTAGTATTAGCAAGAGGCAGTAAACATCATTATTCCATGTAAATATGATTAGGATTGTAGCTACGAAAGTTAGATATTGATTAATACTTTCGTGTGCTTCTATGTTACGGACTTTTGAGTTTTGAGATTGTAAACTGTCCTGTGATCCTTGGATGAAGGGTGGTATAGAAATGTTGATACAGGCAACCATCCATTTACATTCCATGGCATATTTGAATCACCATTGGAAAAGCCAGCATGCATCCTTTTCCGCCCTGCAACATTCCACCCTTTTTTGTGACTTTTTGGGTCACTTCCGGGTTTGGTGCAATGCGTGTGTGCACGGTTTGTGCAAATATTGAGCACATGTAAATGCGGGTTTGCTTTTAAATACTTTGTACCATAAAAGACTTGCCTTAGATCCATTTACAGAAAATAATCCCCTTTTGGTTAACTCTGCAGGGATTTCTTCAAATGTCCATAGATCGACAGGACTCTTAAAAATGCAGATTTTCTTCTGTTTAATAGCCTTTCTATTTGAACAGTCCCTTAAGAAGTTGTGCTACCAGGATACAAATGCAAAGTGATGCCAACGAGTATCAATTTCTCTTTGTTCAGGTGTCTCTGCATACCCAAGGAGGTATGCAGCAAACCAAGAAATGTGAAGGCACATGTTTGAAAAATGGAGCAAGTGGTATGTCTTTACTATTCAGTGACAGCTGAACTGCGTTTTATTTACCTGCCTTATAATACAAATTATTTTTCATTAAGAATGTAAATCCCATCCCTGCTTTCTTCTATGGGGTCTTTTTTGTTTTTGGTGCCGCAGGAAGTAGTGGTAAAAGAATGTCTTCAGGTTCTCAAATGGCTGAGAAAACTGTTACACAGAAAAGAAAGCCAGTACCCACTTCATCGACTTGCCCAGATCCTGTAATTAAGCTGCAGCCCAGGCCCAGTGACAGACTTAATCCCAAAACAATTGATCCGGTAAGTACAGGCAGTACTTCTGGTGGCTACATAAAGATGTTAGCCCATTTCTTCAGCAAATTATGCAGGTGATTTAAAAAAATGTGGAGGGAAAGGGGTGAATAAGGCGATAAGCACAATCTCTGCTGAACTGAGTTTAGGGTATCAAAATTTGGGGAGCAAATCTCTGCTGCTCCAGAATACTCCTTGCCATTCCCACCCTTTGATTTTTCATTCCGTCCCCACAACAGTCACTCAGCATTCAATGCCATCTGTCCATGATCATTCCTTCCTGGCTGACTTGCTTTTTGTAAGTGATTTTTAGAAGCAACTTTGCTGGCAGACACTTAAGTTTGGAAATTCAGTTGAGTGCCCATTCTTAAACCTCCAGGATATGCAGCAAAATATAGCCTTAGTTTGGGAACCCTGGTTTGGGATTCTCTGTATCTGCAGTCACAAGTTTTAGTGGATTTTGCCTTGTAAAGCCTTGGTACTGCTGGTGGTCATGATGGCATTTCGTATGAATGGTTGCCTTGAGTAAAACCGTACCTGCCTCAGGTGACAAAAGTGAGTACTAAATGGCAAGACTTCATAATGTCTATATTTCTAAGTTCTACAATTTAGTTGGAAAGTTCTGAAAATTGTTTTTTCAAATAATAAAGTACATTCTCAGCAACAAAGAAGTGACTCTTATATGACTGTTCCTTATATGCATGCAGTAAATTATGATATTCTTGTAAAAGTGAAGCATCTCTGCTTGTCATTATGGGTGCTTTTCCAGGCATTAGATACACATTGCATTGCCTGCATTTAGTCTTTATTTTTATTGTTCTGCATTCAGATTATTTAAATTTGCATTTTTGCACCTTCTGTTCAAGCTGTTGTATATATGCTGTTTTTGAGATCAAATCAAAGCTAAGCATTCCAAGTCCTGTTGCTTTTAGCAGTAGACATTTAAGGACATTTAAACGAATTTTGAATTAATACGGGACTTGAAAAGCATTTTTTGACTGGGTAAATCTCCAGGTTTTAAAAATAAATACAACTGAACTTATCTGCCTCTTGGCTGACTAACTGACTTTCATCTTTTTATTCTAGTTTGGTGGTCAATCAAGAGCTCCTTCTGCCTTTGCTGCCATTTACTCTAAAGGGGGAATTCCTTGCAGGTAAGACTTGGGGGTCACAAGTGCATGAACATAAGGAACTAAGTTAAACAATAGGCTTTGTATCATTGGTCAACATTCTGTGAAGGCTTTTGGTTTGCTTATTGTAAGAACAAATGTTCAGAAGGCATTATCAGGTGCGTCACTCAAGATTGCAAATGGGACATCGTATATGAACGACACTAAGGTATTGCATGTCCCTCAGTTCATAACAGGTAGGAGGATATGTGAACATTTTTTATTCAAAAGCATGATATGCGAGGTGAATGTATTACCAGTGATGTTTTATCTGGCTGCTGGACATGGACACCAACCCTTCATACTGTTGCTATCAAATGATGAATATCCATGTGTGAACAGGCGCTAAAAGCCTTTACTGCAGGAGTGGTTAACCTGCGGCTCTTTGGATGCAACTTTCGTGACCCCTGACCTTTGGCCATGCTGTCTGAGTATGACTAATGTTGGATATCATCCATAATTGTATTAAAATAATCTCTCTCTTTTTGCTTGGACAGTCTTACATTTTTAATAAGAGTCTGTTCCAAATGGGTGGTGCACCATGCTTGCAAGTATCATACAAAATATACCTAAACTCACACAGGCTTAGTTGTTTTGGAACAGTGTTTTAGGATCTTCTGCATGAAGTAGGCTCAGTACAACCATGCCTTATTGTTGATTCTTAACTTTTCTGTTTCAGGTTAGTTCATGGCTCTGTAAAACACAAATTACAGTGGGATTGTCGTCCTGAAACGCTTCAGTTTGATCCTCTTCTTATAACTTTGGCAGAGGTGAACGTTTTTCTCCATTTCTTTAGAATCAAGCTGAAACTACCCTTTTATGTTGCATGTTTAGATAATTTGTTGTTTTTAAATATGCTGGTCAACCATAAACCAAATACTCCGGCTGAATTCATTCAAATTGCAATGAGAAGTTGGAAGTAGATTAAAGCAAAGTACCAGACTGTTAACTCTCCTCTTTAATAGATTAAAAAGTTGGGGATATTGTGTAAGTAATCTTTTGAAGAAAAGCAAAGACTGTGTGCCTCCGGGGTGAAGTCAAACTGCTGCATTAGCCCTGAAGTGACCTCATTTGCACACAGGCCTGGGCAGTCTATATGGAGGTCCTGGGCTGCCCAGACTACAGGACCCTGCTCTTGGCTATACATAATCCAGAAATATAGCAAGCTGGTAGTATTCCGGTCCACTGAGTCACCTGTCCCTCTTCCTCATCAAAACTCTACATGGTCTCTGTTGATTGCCCACAAACTGTTGTTCTATGGGAAAGGAGGTTAGGGTAGAAAAAGCTACCTGCATTAACATTGGCCACAAACCCTGGCCTATGTGCCTATCCTTTATATATATATATATGTGTAAAAATTAAACATGTCCCTGTGTGGTGATACGTTTTAACAGTTTTGTATAAATACTTCATTGTCACACATGGATAATTGGTGAGCCGTATATTAAATGTTTTGTTTATTTATATAAAAGCATTTATAAAAACACTCAATAAATTATTTATTTATTTATTAAGAAACTTGTTAAGGTTTAATGTTTTACTACTGGAAGCTGCCCAGAGTGGCTGGGGCAAGCCAGTCAGATGGGCAGGGTACAAATAATAGGTAAAGGGACCCCTGACCATTAGGTCCAGTTGCGAAAGGCTCTGGGGTTGTGGCGCTCATTTCGCTTTACTGGCTGAGGGAGCTGGTGTAGAGCTTCTGGGTGATGTGGCCAGCATGACTAAGCCACTTCTGGTGAACCAGAGCAGTGCACGGAAACGCCATTTACCTTCCCACCTATTTATCTACTTGTACTTTGACGTGGTTTCAAACTGCTAGGTGGGCAGGAGCAGGGACCGAGCAACGGGAGCTCATCCCGTCACTGATCGGCAAGCCGTAGGCTCTGTGGTTTAATCCACAGCGCCACCCGCGTCCCAGTACAAATAATAAATTACTATTATTATCAATATTTTTTTAATCTCTAAGCAGCTCACTTGCTGTTTTGAAATAGTTTTTTCAGTATAGCTGTTGCTGAATTTAGTTTACTATTAGCCGTTCCAGTAAGTTAAAATAGTGTTCTGTGCTTCACAGTTGTATAGCCAAGAGCAGGAAAAAAAAATGTTTGCTAGAGGCTTTGCTTTCTACACAGGTGCATTTTGCATATCTTCCAAAAAGAGAAATACTCCATCTTCACTTCTCAGTATTGGATATGCATAGTGATCACAATTTTTTCCTGTGAGCTTTGCTCAGCCCTATTTCTGAGTTGCATATATTAGCTTGATTAGTGTGGTTCATTCAGGACTGCATTTGGGTGTGCAGTGCTGTATATCCTTTCAAATATCTACATCTGACCTCAGTTCCGTCTGACAAGAAAGGCTTTTTTAGTGTGCTACTGAATTCACTTCCTAGAAGAAACAGCCTGGAAGTCAATTACCAAAGATAGGAGTTTGCTCTTGGTGTCTGCTTTGTTCAGTAACCCATCCAAATTACATAATTGGCATGTTTCGTTTATCTTCTGCATCTGCTAAGAGTGTGCAGATATGTAATTATAAGCAATAATTGAATCACATCAAACATACATTTTGAGCCGCAACAGCGTGTCAAATTGAATATTACATTTTTAAAGGCTTTCCAAATCTCTCTGATATGTGACGACAGAGAGAACACTTCTGAACATCCCTAACAAATAATCTGGTGTGCCATGATTTCTGAGGCTGCAGTGGATTATTCAGTCCTGGAATCTGCCTCTTCCTGAGCTTCAGCTGCAGGAACTGTTGAGCCACTGGGGACATTTCTCCAGAGATACCCTTATACACTGTGGGACAGAAGCCTTTTTCAGGACTTGGGAGTGGAGGGGGCTACTAGCAGTCAGTTGTGCCCTTAACTCCCCATGTCTAGGAGTGTCTAAATAGGGTTCTGTCAAGGAGTTATGGTTGTCTAGTGGCAGCTAAGGTTGAGTTGTTTTGTTGGAGTTCTACAGGATACTGTTCTACCTGTTACAGCACAAGCAGAAGGCCTAGAAATAATTCGGATTGTGTACTGTTCCTGAATAAATGTAGAAATAAATGGATAAACAAAATGAAAGTAAGAAAATACAGTGGTACCTCTGGTTACATACTTAATTCGTTCTGGAGGTCCATTCTTAACCTGAAACTGTTCTTAACCTGAAGCACCACTTTAGCCAATGGGGCCTCCCACCGCGCAGTTTCTGTTCTCATCCTGAAGCAAAGTTCTTAACCTGAGGTAATATTTCTGGGTTAGCGGAGTCTGTAACCTGAAGTGTATGTAACCTGAAGCATATGTAACCTGAAGCATATGTAACTTGAGGTACCACTGTACACATGTTGAGAAATTTCGGTATGTAAGATTTGCTTAACGGCGTTATGTTCGATGGAGCCACGAGGTGGCACAAGTGTGTTTTGAATGTCCGTAATGAAAAGAGTATAATATACTTTTTTTTGAGGTATTTCTATTTTTATCAGCAGAGATGGTGGGCAGGTGGAGCTTACTATGATGTTGTTTTTATATCTGTGGCAGGGATTAAGAGAAACAAGGCATCCGTACACATTCGTATCCAAGGAGGGCTTTAAAGAATTGCTCTTGGTGGCAGGTGCAGCTCAGAAAGCCATTCCGTTGTTGCCACGGCTAGTTCCAGTATTGAAAGCTGCTCTGGTATGTCTCTCCCATTTGTGAACTCGTATACACAACGTATTGTAAAGTTTCAGGGATCAATGAATTTTAGGTGGCCTTGGTGGTCCAAATATTTGCAAAGCCCAGGACATCTCCCTACCGAGAGAGCAGCGTCTTTGTCCCTGGCCTTGTGTGGCATTTGGAAACACAGCACAGGTTTGATGACAAACCAGGGTACTCCTTCTGTGTCCAGCACAAAGCCAGAAAGGGGCTGCGACATGCTGTTTGCAGCCTCTCCCCCTTTTAGATGGCTGGAGCTCTGAGCTCCGAAGAGGCACCGAGTCAATACAGTTGTACCTCTTCTTGTGAACGCTTCATGTTGCGTTTTTTCGGGTTAAGAACACGGCAGACCCGGAAGTGTTTACTTCTGAGTTTCGCCACATGCGCAGAAGCGTTCTGCGCGGTTCACGCATGCGCAGAAGCACTATCACGCTTCACACATGCGCAGAAGTGCCACTCTGGTTACGGACTTTTCGGGGTGCAAACGGCACCCCAGAACGGATCGTGTGCGCAACCAGAGGCACCACTGTATTTCTTCTGCCCAGATATATTGATTGATTGATTAGATAGATTTATAATTTGCTTTTTGAAAGCAATCGTCACATGGTAGCTTGCAATATGTATAAAGTACAATTCAAAACTAGTGAGGTACAGTGAAGGCACCTGCTGGGTGGCTGGAGCTCAAAACCTGACAGATGCAGTTAAAAACCCCCAGTGTGGCTCTGCTGTCCCTTCCTGCAAGGGCCACAGCGGTGGGTGTGCTCCTTTCATCTCCATGCTTGCCCCGGTGGTTGGAATTCCAGCAGACACAGGGGCACACTTCTGTCTCTGTTTGGGGCTGCAGGAGGGCAGGGAACATTGCTCCCCCTTTGCAATTCCAGTGTTGTAAGGGAGCCTCCGACTCACCTGTCTTCGCAAGGCATGGAGGAACCCTTGCAAGCAAGGTTGTTGAGCCATGTATGCTTTTAGCCACTCTCAGTTTAATCGACATTGGCTAGAATCCTTGGAATGCGTGCACAAAACATTGACTAAAAGGTGTGTGGAAGATAAAATGATACCCACAGATGGCTCAGTTGATCTGGGTTTTAATCTTGCTCTAGAGATTTTCAGCAATTTATACTGCTCATACTATATTATATCTGGCTTGCAACTGCTATTAGCATAGAATAGTGTTCAACTAAGGTTTACTCAGAGTAATCCCATTGAAATTAATACACATGAACATGTTAGAACCATTAATTTCAACAGGTTTACTTTAAGTAAAGTAAAGAAGCGGATGCCAAGGGCTGCACATAAACAAAATGCAGAGATCCTTGCTCAGAAGCTAATAATAATGATAATAATAATGATGATGATGATGACTTGAAAGAGGATTGAATTTGAAAGTGCAATCCAAGTGCACTCAGAAATATTCTCATGCCACAGCAGTATTAAAATCCCACCACATATTTTTGTTCCTTTCCTCCTGCCTGCATTGGGAGCACCGTAAACCATAGTCGCTTCCATCTGCTGTTTACGTTGCTCACCTGTGGAGTAACAGGCTGCACAACCCTAATTTGTCCCACCTCCTGGACTGTGTAGACTTGATCCAGTAGGTGGGGTGAAAGAGGGTTGTGCAGCTTGTCTGTAAATGCATTGGGGAAGTCTCTTTGTAACTAGCTGAGGGCTAATTAAGCTTCTCTGTGTTGGAATACCTGTTTATGGTAGCTTGTGATCATTTGTTATCAAAACTGAGGAAGCATTACTTGTGATCCTAGACGATCCTCTTTAGACACTCATGTTGAACATGTAAGGGCCAAAAGTGTGTAGTGGGCTCGTCCGGCCCCCAACATCCCCATGAGTGCGATCCGCTCCACCCTGACAATCCCACATTGCATAGAAATGACTGAAGGGACTTTCTATGCATGATTGGCTTAGAAGTCCCCCCACAATCAGTCAAAAAGCTGGCCTTACCAAGTACTCTTGAGATGCAGAATCCAGCTTTAGTTGTGGACAAAAGACCCTTTAAAACAATTAGCACTTGATGATGTTGCCTAACTCCACTTAATCTACATTCTAGTAATTAGTTTAATAATATTACAGCAACTGCCTAATTGCAAGGGGTTATCTATCAGTGCTTCTAATGGGATTTGTTCAAAGTGTTTGAAGACTTTAAATACTGCAGTTTTACTGTCAGCGTTTCTGCAGACAAAGCAAATAGTTTTTATGCTTAGATCTTGGCTGCAAACCTAAACAGGGTATTGAGGAGAGTCCAGTTGAACACAGCGAGACTTACTTCTAAGTAATCATACATAGGATTATGTTGTGATGAATATTTAAAAGTGTTTATCTGAAGCTGGTGAATACATATGGGTTGCATTAAAACAGGGTTGCACATTGCAGAGTAAAAAACCAGATAAATATTTTTCAATCTTGCCATGTTGGAGCATAAAAACAATCAAATTTGGTGCATGCTGTGGGTGAATCATTTGTCTGGTCAATTGGTTTTCCCCTTTATTAAAGGCCCATTCAGATGGCGACGTATTTGAAAGGGGATTGAACGCTTTGATACAACTGAGTGCTGTTGTTGGCCCTGCGCTTAATGATCACCTGAAACATCTACTTTCAAGTGTGAGTACAATATTTGGCAGTGGGTTTCTTGTATCCTGAGAAGCATTTTGTTTCAGTTTGTGGCACATCATAACCTAGATTCCATGAGCTAATATATTAATAGCATGTTGGCATTTACACATTTCTGAACACTGCTTGTGGCATGCCTATTGAAGATGGTCCTTCAGCCATATTTTGCAGCATGGAAGGTGCTTGATAGCCCCCGTCCCAGTTTTCCAATTCCATGCAAGCAGCAAAATAAAGTTTACCAAGCTGCTCCTGTTAGGACTTGCATTCAGTTTCTTGAGTCACAAGTTGTGGAAGCCTGAACATGTAAAGATGCTACAGTCCCTCCGAATCTGTGAAATTAAGACTGCCTCTTATCAGTCATTGTTACCAGGATGCATTATTCACAATCTGGTTGACGCTTCTCCATGTAATGGGCACAAAGGAGGACGTTGCAGCTACGTTCAACAAATAAACCCACTATTGTATTTTACTTTTGCCACAGCTTTCAAAGAGACAGATGAGCAAAAAGTACAAAGAGCAAACTACAGATGCCTTACAGAAGCTGGAGCAGTATGGTGGGAAGGTAAGCTCAATTGATTGGTCCGCTCCTGTGACATACCTAGGTCAGAATTTGTTTCTCCTGTTGTCTTCGCTATCTCATAGTGTTAGGTTAAATCCATCACATGCAGTCAGCTTGTCATACTCTGATGATGCACAATCAAGTTGCAATTCCACTTTGCAATTCTCCATAGTTTGGAGAGCAACACAAAAACAGCAATACAAAAATTCCATGTGTATTGATGGTTCTGCATTAATAATAACAAAGCAGCCAAAAACAGAGGCAGCCAATATGGTTGTCTAGGTGCTGTGGACTCCAATTCCCATAAGCCCCAAGCAGCATGGTCAACAGCCACTGATGGTAGCTGTTGTATCCCAGAACCTCTAGAAGGTGGCATATTGTCTATCCCTGGTCTAAAATACCAGTTGACGAAGGAAAGATAATCATAATTTGCATTCTACATGTTTGTAGTTCTGAACCCGTTTTGATTTCAGATACAGTTTATTTCAGCATAGACCTAGTACCTACCTTATTAAATTCTCATTTTTATCAACAGGAAAGTTTGACGGTTATAAAAGCTAAAATTCCAACTTACTGTTCAATTTCCTCCTAAAGAGAGGTGTGATGAAGAGCCTCCTCGGAACTTTTTAGTATTACGTATCTTCCCCATACTAAACTGCTGTGGAATGTCTTAGGGAAACGGGGATCAATATTTAAAAATGAGGACAAATGTTAAGAGCGAATATGCTCAAGACGTGTAAATTATGGAAAACACCAGAAATGGTACTTGTTCCAGTACTTCCGCCAGGAAATGCAAATCAATTTGTCTGGTTTATTACAGTCAATAATAGGGATTATCCAGTTTTGTAAACTATAACCATAACAGTAACATTAATACTTACTTGCTGTGTTTACATGTTTGGGTGTAGTTAGGTATGTTTAGCTACTGCAGTGAGTTAGAAATGAAGGCACAATCCAACCATAAGTTAACCACTATTAAAAGTTATGCAGACTTCAGTGGGAAGTTAAAATTAATAGGATTTGAAGGTGTTTGACTTTGCCTGGATTGTGCTATGATTAATTTATTTTGACCAAGAACTAACTCACTACTGTGTCCATAGAGAAAATTATTTTTATACTGTCTAGGGAAAAGCCTTCTTTCCCAAAAGGTTCTGGATAGGAAAATATATAAAATGTGTTTCACTGAACTGAGTCCTCTTTTAGTGCAAATTGTTCTGCTTTGAAAACATAGAAATTCCAAGTATTAAAAGACAACTAAAATATGCTTCAACTATTAAAACTTATATATTAATAAAAGTGTTTGTGAATGTTGACTCCATGTAAGCCCTTTGGAAAAAACAAACTGAACCGCCATTCTGCATTTTTCATATTATTTTTTTTATTAAAGTGCACATATAATTTTCACAAACACTACAGCAAATTTCAAGTGTACATGTATTGTACTACTCATATTCCTACACTGGTGATAGCAGAGCAGCCTTCAACATGCCTCATTCCCATCTCTACACCAGAATAGATGCCTGCTTTACTTACATTTTTGCAAAAACAGTTTGCAGCTCTCTTTGGACTTCTGTAAGCTCTTCAGATCCTTTGTGCAGAAATGTCACAATTAAGGTTTGCAATTGTCTGGTACCAGTAGTTATATGCTTGTGGGCAGGCATGTAAGAATGATTTGAATATGTTGGAGGGGAGGAGGGGGGGAAGATGCCTCTTTGCTGGCTACAGTTCAGCAATGATGTCTGTGTAAAAGGCAGGGAGGAAGGGAGCTTGGCTTGTACCCATTGCTGCTCCATCCTTCTTCCCTCTTCCTTATAGTAGCCTTTAAAGAAAAAAAAAGTTGCCTCCCCTTTTCAAAAAACCCCATTACCACCACTGCTCTTTACATAACTGTTCTAATGAACTTATGCATCTTCCACCATAGTCAGAGGAGGAAAATAATTTCAAAACTTGCAGTCTAGTGTCCGGCATGACTCTATACTGCTATGTATCCTGAGCAGTGAGTGCTTAGAAGCTTACAAATACATTCGTTCCTTTTTTACTACTAATTTTGGGCCGGTGCCACAGTTAAAAAGTAGTAGTTCAGTTCCCTCAGGCAGTTGCTTTAGTTAAACAAAGCAGCACTCATTGTAAAGCTAATTTCTGTCCTTTATGTGGGAGCGTAGCACTTTAGTTAAAATTCAGACAGAATTTTACATAAACTGGCGATCTTAAAAGATGGAAGATGTTTGCCATAGGCAACCATTCAATAAATTGATCCAGTATCCATTTACTATAAAAAGAACATTCTTTTATAAAATGGGTGGATGGTGAAGTTAAAAAAATAATTGCAGGTTGCTACGCAAAGATGGCCAACCCTTCCTTATGTGGACAGATTCTCCACTGAGCGTGATGGAGTCTGTGTGTCTTCAGAGGCGGGGGAGGGGGGGGTTGGATTAGATGACCCTTAGGGTCCCTTTCCAGCTCTGGGCACAAACATACATTTGACAAGTATGCTGCAACATTATGGGGAATAGGGGACATGAGCAGGCTCAATGCATGCAGACTTCCCCTTTCCAGTAATGATCTGTTTTGATGTCAGCATAAGGGAAGGCAGAGGAAACAGGACTCCACTGCACCCAAGGAGGATTGTGTCCAAACTGTAATTAGCTGTAATACCTTTAACTGAGAATTGTGTAAGATTGCGTTCGTACACAAGGGAGTATAAAATGAAAGAGTTTTATAGCTAATAAACTCCTCTAATAGAAACAAGTAACAGATCCTGCCCTCTTCCTCTCCCCTGGATCTCTTCTATGAAGTTTTGGAGGCGATAATTCCGTTTTCATTTTGGTTTCTTTGGATTGTTCTCTGAATCAAATGAAGTTTTTTTTAAGGACAACTACGTGAGCATTGTTTAAGAGAACTATTTTACCTCAACTACTGGAAAAATACGGTCTCCGTAGGAAGGCTTTGATTAAACGAAACTTATTTGCGTTATACACATCCGTGTAAAGCTGAGCAATCCTGTTTTATGGTAAAAGTGGCAACAGCATTATGGATTTGTTGTTGCAGGATTGTTTATACCGTCCTTTTATTGAAGAAATAACTGTGTGGAGTTAGATCACGTTTTCAAAGAGCTGCATGGAACGCATTATGTTTTCATCCTGTAAGAAAGAGACATCTCATCTGAGAAAGAGATTTAAAATCTGAAAAGTGAAAAGTTAGAAATATTTTTAATCCAATATTTTCCTCCTTAGGCTGAAAATCCACACCCTTTATAAATTTTCGGTATCATAACCAGCTAAAAGTTAGTACCTACTTTGTGTATGCCCAAGGGCTGGAGTCTTCCAAGTGGGATTTTTGATTATTATTTTTTTGACTAGTAGATTTCTCCTATACCACTGTCACAAATCCTGCAAGTCTGCTGACTAGAGCAAAACTGCACAAAGCCTAGTTTATATATGATGCAGGCCACAGGTCTGCTACACAGCCCAGTGTTCTATACAGGCCCCAGTACATTTGAAGACACATTGTTCTGCTAATAGTACCTGCTGCTTACAGTCTATCACAAATAATTTACAGAGAAAACATTGTGGGGAGCTGCTAAAGTTTGGTGATGGCATACAGTTACAATCACAAACCTAAAAATTAAACATGTAACTCACACAGCGTCTGTCTATCAATTATAAGGTAAAGGTAAAGGGACCCCTGACCATTACGTCCAGTTATGGCCGACTCTGGTTTGCGGCACTCATCTCGCTTTATTGGCCGAGGGAGCTGGCGTACAGCTTCCGGGTCATTTGGCCAGCATGACTAAGCTGCTTCTGGCAAAGCAGAGCAGCGCACGGACACGGCGTTTACCTTCCCGCTGGAGCGGTAACTATTTATCTACTTGCATTTTGACGTGCTTTCGAACTGCTAGGTGGGCAGAGCAACGCGAGCTCACCCCGTTGGGGGGATTCAAACCACCAACCTGCTGATCAGCAGGTCCTAGGCTCTGTGGTTTAACCCACAGCGCCACCCGCGTCCCTGTCTATCAAATATACATTGCAGTTTATAGCAAAATCTTGATAAAACACAATGAAGGCAACAGGAATAGAACTTTGTAGGAATTGGCTTAAGAGGTTCAGCAGCCATGTCAACCTTCTGCTGTTCTTGAGATGCGCCACAACCGCTACTGCAGAATAAGCCAGTGGGAAACCTCTGGCTCTCACACAGAATGTGCAAGGAAAGGGGAACGCCAACCAGGGCCACAGGTTGTGTTTGAGGTCGATCAGATCCTCTCCCTTAACTTTTAGCTTTTATTTTAAAAAGAAACCCTTTTGGAAATCAAGGGGAAATAGGTACACAATATCCTACACAGTTCATTGGTAAAAGGTAAATTTCTTCTTACCTTACTATTCTTGGCCAACGAGTGCAAAGGTCTGGGGATTATTGACAGGCAAGAGACTTGCCTGTTCATTTTATTCTCAGTAAAATGTTGTCTTATCCAAATGAATTAATAAGCTACTTTAAATGCAGTAATCCTGCAACTTACGCAGGGGTTATGTTCCAGGGATCACGCCTAGAGCCAAATGACGTATAGTCAAAGCATATTGGGATCAGTGGTGGGCGGGATTGCCAAAGTCATATCCCCCCAAATGTTGCCCTGTTTCTGCTTCTATTTATTTATTTTGCCATGTGCATAAAGATGAATGAGCACAAGTTAAAGGTGCGTAAGTTGCAGGCTTATGGTATAACATATTCAACAACTTAAATTTAGGGTTTTTGCTGTTTTGCTTTGACATGATTTCCATCCTAATGTACACCTTAAAACACCTGGCTATGAGCCTCCGAACTGTGCATTGATTTTTCCAGTGCACTTTGGCTACAGGGGGAAAAGGTAACTTTGCCAAGCGCTAGATATGACTTTGGCAGAGGAAGGCCTTCCTCTGTGTTCTATTTATACTGATGAAATGGTAAACAAAGAGGCTATTCTCCAGCTTAGAGAAATTGCCTGGACAACCATTGATAAGTGAAGGGTTTTTTATATCAAAAGGCCTTCTCTGAAAAGTGACTGTTCTTTTTTATTGAATGTGCCACTGCTGCTTCAGTCTATATGGCATCTTGTTAAAATTATTTCGGTTTACCGGGTATACATTTTATATGTTCTGACGTTTTCTCAAATAATTAAGGAGCATGTTGAGTAACAACATCCAGTGTGATCTCCGAGGCCTGCCCTGTTGCATGTTAGAGAAACGCTTGCTGGATATTGGATTCTTATTGATTCTCACAGAAGGAAACTGTGAATGTTCAGCCTGGGGGAAGGAAGACAGGACAGGATAGGCTGACACTACTGAAGGGCTGTCATATAGAATCCGACAAAGCCTTGTTACTAGGTGCCCCAGAGAGGAGGACTAGATCTAATGAGCTAAGTTGCAGGAGGAGAGAGATTCTGGTTACATAAAGAATTTTTTGGTGTGGGCAGTTCAACAACGGAGTCAGTTACGTAGAAGCTCTCCCTTCCCGGTAGTCTTCAGTCAACATCTGTTGGAATATGCACCACCTCTGGATTTCTTGCACTGAGCAAGGAGCTGGACGAGTGAACATGGTCTCCCAATGGCCTTTCCAGCTCTATGATTCTATGAAATAATAAATGTGTTTTCTAAAATGGGACGCAGGTGGCGCTGTGGGTTAAAGCCTCAGCGCCTAGGACTTGCTGATCGAAAGGTCGGCGGTTCGAATCCCCGTGGCGGGGTGCGCTCCCGCTGCTCGGTCCCAGCGCCTGCCAACCTAGCAGTTCGAAAGCACCTCCGGGTGCAAGTAGATAAATAGGGACCGCTTACCAGCGGGAAGGTAAACGGCGTTTCCGTGTGCGGCTCTGGCTCACCAGAGCAGCGATGTCACGCTGGCCACGTGACCCGGAAGTGTCTCCGGACAGCGCTGGCCCCTGGCCTCTTGAGTGAGATGGGCGCACAACCCCAGAGTCTGTCAAGACTGGCCCGTACGGGCAGGGGTACCTTTACCTTTACCTTTCTAAAATATGGATAATTTGTGAAATACCGTACGTGCCGCAGCTTCCTACTGCGGTTTTGTATTGTGTCATAAGAGCAAAGCACTACGAATATACCGCTTACTCACTTTTTGGCAGCTTTCAATGAATTCATCTATGGTGACCACACCATCTTTGTTCTTGTCCATTTTCTGCCAGAGAAGAAATGCTTGCTTAAGTAATGTCGTTCTCCGGTTAAGGCTACCACCTTTCATTTCTATGAGAAGCCAGGTTTGGGGACAGGTGATAGCATCATGGCTACCTAAGAAACTACGCCGACATGTTATATTTCTTTTAACAAATCACAGGTGCTGAGCTTCAAATTTGCGGGCGTCTCAAACATTTTACCCTCCCAAATGAAAGACTCGCAGAGTAGGCAAGACAAAAACGGAAATGAAGAAGGAAGGGGATTTGCTTAATCAAATTAGTATAGGCAACAAAGCAAGAAGAGCAGGTTACATAGCCACACTGCAAACCATCAATACGATAACTATCTATGACCATCATTTCACCTGGCTCACTCTCCCCACCCAAATCGTACCTACCTGGAAAAACGTTTCCACATGTTGTCTTGGGGCATCTTCTTTGACAACAGGATAAGTGCATTTCCCCATCATATCGTATATAGCTTTCATAATATCCAGCATTTCCTGTTGGGGAGGGAACAAAACATTAAAGTGAGCAAGAAAATATGCAGTGGAGAATGCACAATTGGGAAAAGAGTAGCCTTGCTAGCATAGAAGTGAAAAACCTTCCCAAAAATAAATTGCAGGTGTTTCATTTGCAACGATGAAAAAGTAGTTCCGGATGCTTGAATACATGAACTGCTAGAAATCAACATTTCTTATGTTGCTGGGTGTTGCAGCGGAAACACATTTTCCTGTAGAAATGCCATCTCTGGATAAATCAGATGTTTACAGGCCTACAGAAGCATTTTATCTGACCTAGGTAAGGGGACCCCTGACTGTTAGGTCCAGTCGCGGATGACTCTGGGGTTGCGGCACTCATCTCACTTTACTGGCCGAGGGAGCCGGAGTACAGCTTCCGGGTCATGTGGCCAGCATGACTAAGCCACTTCTGGCAAACCAGAGCAGCGCACAGAAACGCTGTTTACCTTCCCGCAGGAAGTATTTATCTACTTGCACTGCGTGCTTTCGAACTGCTAGGTTGGTAGGAGAAGGGACCGAGCACATTATTTCCCCTAATATTCCACCTGCCTCTTTCAAAAGCAATGTAAGAAATGGCCATCAGGTGGAAGCAGAAGACTGAGATAAACCCCATTGTGCCTCTTGTTTCAGGAAACATCATAGCAAACCCCTCCCATTATTGGAATGCTGAGTGAATTCCATTTAAAGTAAGGAGACTCTGTCTTTATACTTAACAGAGATTCAATTTGCATTGAAAAGAAAACACTAAACAAAGTCAAGCAGCTGGCAGGGACAAATCTGAATTAAATTTCATTTCAAATGGTTATTTGGCCAAATCAGACACTTGCTCACTCCCTCTTGTAGGTTTGCTGTCCTGCTGCCTTTTGCTATACTGAATTTTCTTCTTCTCTCCCTTGTTTGGAGAGAGTTTTCTTTCCGAGTGAGTACTCAAACTTGCAAACATACACACATGCCGACAGAAATGGAATGACGGCAACTTGAGCGCTTGATTTGGCTGTTTGCATAACTTAGCCTGGGTGGGCAGGTGACTGGTGTGCATGGAGAGGTTAGCTTGAGTGCGGAAGCAAGCCAAGCAGATGCTTGAAGCAGAAGCATTTGGCAGTGTTATCACGAGATCTCGCACTGGAGCAGAGGTGAGTGAGTCCCAATGTTCTGTATACAAGGGATCCTGTTATTCGCCTCTTAGACTACAGCCATTTGGGATAGCAGGAAGTCCCTAGTCCTGGAATTAATCTACTAAAACCAATAAACAGCAGCCCCGTTACATGCAATTAATGACAAGTGATGAAGATGGAGATGATGGATTTTTCGGAGCTAGCCGACCTAACCAGAAGAGTCTGCGACCAGGAGGAGGAGGAGTATCAGGAAGAATGGAATAAATTTAATGATTATATAGTTAAATTTGCTAAGTTAAACTAACTGAAAATAGCTTGCAGATACTTAATGGGCTAAGGATTTTATTTGTGTTAAGTGATGAATTAATATGTTTAATTCCATAAGGTGAAGATCTAAGGATGTTAATGCTTAAGTTAAATTTTATAAAAATTGGGATTTGGAAAACCGTTAAAAGGACATGCAATGAAATTCAACCAAAGGGAAGTGAGGAAGTCACTTAACAAAGTTAATAACTGTAATTTTCAATAAGGCTATGATTTATGTTTGTTTGTCTTGTGTGTTTGTTTGTTTGTTTGTTTTTAATATTGTGAAAACTAATAAAAAAATTTTGGTGAAAAATGACAAGTGTTTTCAAATTACAGTGAGTGAAATGGTCTCCTCACCTCTTTAGTTATACAGCCGTCCTTATTTATATCATACAGATTAAAAGCCCAGTTGAGTTTTTCTTGCACCGTCCCCCGGAGTAAAATTGAAAGGCCCATAACAAAATCCTGAAAGAGAGCAAGATGGTGGATTAATAAAAGCTCTATTTCCATCTACTTTGCTGTGAGTCCTGCAATGCAGAGGTTTGGACTTGGCGACCCTATACTTCTATTATCTCTGTGCACGTGTGTCTGTTCTTGAGATGCAAAATTTGCCATCATAACAATGCTGCTTTTAGAAAAAAATATCTGCAGAAACAAAAACCAAACAAGGTTGTCCTCAAAACAGAATGGCAGTTTTGCCTCCCTCCCTCGCATGGAAGACCCAAAGCATGAAAGCTGCCAGTCCAAAGTTATGGACCAATGGCTAAGTATAGAATAAAAGAACTGTAGAGTTGGAAGGGACCATGATGGTCATCTAGTCCAACCCCCTGCCATGCTGGTATCTTTTTTCACAACTTGAACTCGTGACCCTGGGATTAAGCGTCTAATGCTCTACTGATTGATCTATCCCCGTCCCAGCAAGAAAAAGCACAAATAACAAAAGCAACTAAGGCTGAGCATGCAGGACTGGCCTACTGAACATACAGTGAATATTTTATTACAAAGAATTCCTGATAACAAGATTATAGAAGAAGAAGAAGAGTTTGGATTTGATACCCACTTTATCACTACCCTAAGGAGTCTCAAAGTGGCTAACATTCTCCTTTCCCTTCCTCCCCCACAACAAACACCCTGTGAGGTGAATGGGGCTGAGAGACTTCAGAAAAGTGTGACTGGCCCAAGGTCACCCAGCAGCTGCATGTGGAGGAGCGCGGAAGCGAACCCGGTTCCCCAGATTATGAGTCCACCACTCTTAACCACTATACCACACTGGCTCTCTCTTTTTTAAAATGACGAAAGTAACATGTATTTAAGTCTGTTGCATGATTATCGTTTTTGACATAACATTCCCCGTCCCCGAAAAATATACTTTAAATGATACATTCAAACAAGACAAGATACTAGCTTATTCACAACTAGTAAAAAGTTTTAAAAGCTCTCTAAAGGTGCAAGGGGATTCAACCGATTATTAAATTATTTAAGAGCATTGTTTAAGGCCTCCCTAGCCTGTGATTTCCATTGTAAAATATCAGTGAGGGGTAATTTACATAAAAATAGAAGTGTAAAAACAGCTGTGAGTCACCCTGGGGTTATTTATACTGGAGGGTGGCCTAAAATAGAACAAACATTAAGTGGTACATCCAATTTTGTATAAAAAGTAGTCTTCTTCTGCACTTGTGTGTTAGCCTATGGGCAATAAACTCAATTAATTTAGTAATATAGAAGCTTCATCCCAAGAGGAATAAAAGTAATCTGAAAGTTACTGGGAATTTATTTCTGGTTGGCCACTGTGAGACTAGGATGAAATAGTAGATGAGCCTTTGGCCTGATGCAGCAAGGCTCCCCTTATCTTTTTATGTAAAGCAAAAGCTATATCAAACAGAGCAAGGAAGGTGAGGTTGTATTTGCTGACCTCGATGTTGATCAATGAGTGATACTCTTGTGGGCTCTGCATATCGGGGGGAAAAACTCAGGAAAATGCAGACTCTTTGCCCGACCTCTAACCCAATCTAGCTCATTCATGGCACATCACGATTTTATTGGCTTAAAATCCCAAGGGAAGAGGCTCCATGAGGCTCTATAATCACCGGCAGCCCCATTAGCACTCGTTGGAATCAAGGATTAGAACTGTCCATCGGACTTACACATAGAACATTTGCTGAAGCTTAGTGCATGTTGACCTGTGCAAAATGAAAATAACTTTCTTAACATAGCCAGTAACAAAGACCAAGATTGTGAAGGCCTGATGCTTTCCTACATTTTATAAACATTATAATGCAGCAACATCCTATAGAAAGCCAACGAAAAAAATTACAGCTTTCTTGTGGCTGTTCTCTTGTGATGTGATAGGAAACAAAAAACCTGAATCTGGTCGCTACTAGGACTGCATCTGAAAATAGCTCTGTTGGTAAACCTGTTTGCTTTCCTCCCTGCCTATTCAAACTCATACTCCTTTCAGAAATCTCCCGCTCTTCATACAACGTTGTTCACAAGCAACAAAATACCGTTTGAGCTATAAGGGAGGCGAAAAGATGACCAAAAAAAACCTTTTCCGTCATATTTTGCTCCAGACAATAGAAAGGAAGGATCAGCAGACAGGCACACAAAAGATTTAAGGGGATCTGTTTTGAAGTGTTGGTGCCAAGAGCCTCTCTCTGGGCTCTGCTACTCTGAGATTAGAAAGAAAAGAGGAGATGTTCCCATGCTGCAAATGAAGGCATCCACCATTCTGCTGGTCGGCAGCACGAGCTTTCCCAAAGCCATTTTGACATGAGAGTTGACAGACAAGCATCCAAGGTCAGGACTGGGAATTGCCTGTGATCAAACAAACCTAGCAATAGGTCCCCTATATTTCTGCCCCGTCTGTTGAAAAGAATGTGTAAGGAACACTTCGACGGAGGAAAAGAGAACCGAGGTAAACAAACAGCGTCTCTTTCTTTTTTCAACAGGGTTAACGCATATTTCACTTGTGTCATCTGAGGAAACCAGACGGAGATTATTTATTCACCCCTAGCAACATAGCAGATTTATATCTGAGCCTAAGGACATTTACTTAGAGATGTACATGCTACTGATGTCAAAACAGCTTACATGTAAGGGACTGAGCTTTTGGGTCACAACCTTAAAGGCTTTATCCCACATATTGCTAGCAAATACTTTAGAATTCCAAGCCTGGTCACTTCTGGGAGACATTATCCCTATTTTAAAAGAAAAACACTCATCCTCATGGCAAAAATAAAATAAAAATCACTACTAACCTTATTTTAATCTCACATTTTGAATAACATATAGAAACAAGGAATGTATTGGAAGATGAAGGAAGTCGAAGATGAAGAACTGAGCCTGGCAAATTAAAAGATCTCCCTTTTCCACATCCTTTTCCTTCTTTCTCTTGTTTCCTAGCAGAACTCATTTTAACCTTTTCATAATGATATCAATTCATCAGGGAACAGGGGAATGAAGGTAGAAGGGCTAGATAAATCAGAATTTGCCTAAGGTAATATTTTATTGGCTTTTACTATGCTATTAAAACATCTGTTAATCTTTGCATATTTAGTAAAATATTGATACAATTATGAGCTTTTACAGTAATTTCTGTTTCTTTTTTGGAGTAGGTAAAGGTGCCCCTGCCCGTACGGGCCAGTCATGTCCGACTCTAGGGTTGTGCGTTCATCTCACTTAAGAGGCCAGGGGCCAGCGCTGTCCGGAGACACTTCCGGGTCACGTGGCCAGCGTGACGAAGCTGCTCTGGCGAGCCAGCACCAGCGCAGCACACGGAAACGCCATTTACCTTCCCACTATAAAGCGGTACCTATTTACTTGCACTTAGGGGTAGATTTACTATCCTACTTGCACTTAGGGGTGCTTTCGAACTGCTAGGTGGGCAGGAGCTGGGACCGAAAGACAGGAGCTCACCCCACCGCAGGGATTTGAACCGCCGACCATGCGATTGGCAAGCCCTAGGCACTGAGGTTTTACCCACAGCGCCACCTGCGTCCCTTTTCTTGGAGTAAGTCCAGATTGCAAGTATAGATACAACACATTCCATTTAAGAACTTTCTGATCTATCTTTTTTATAAATTTCAGCTTCTTTGTTGTAAATGAAACTTTGAAAAGTCATGATACTTCAGAAAACTGAAGTGCAGCCCTGTTGAACTCTGTGGGAGAGTTCTGAAAAATATGCTTAACCCTCTCACTGGAATCAAAGACACTTTAAACTTTGGCTGGATCAGATCCTACTAGAGAAACCAGGTGACAAGAACAGAAATAAACAGCCTTACCTCAAAACTCACACTTCCGTTGTGATCTGTATCAAATGCGTTGAACAGAAAATGTGCGTATGTTGTGGAATCTGCAACGTAAACAAGGTTGTTCCTCATTAATTGCATGAATAAAGAAGTTCAGTTCAGCAGCCTTATAAAGAAGAACATTTCTCCCCCAACCAGTGGAATTCAGCGCCAGCCTTTAATACTTTAATTTACTGGAAACATTTAGGGAACTAGTCCATTTACCATACACCACTGCCCCCAACTAATTATTATTTTCCTCTGTTATGAGAATTATAAGGTCTAAGATATAAAATGTCCATGGATGTACCAGGCAAACACATGCATGGATCTATAAACCACATGTCTGAAACAGTACTTGAAACCATTTTGACTCTCCCAAATTGACCTCAAATGTTTCTCTGTAAGGAGAAAGGAAATGGAAAAACCTCCCCATTGTCTCTTTGCTCACAAATCCTGTCTTAAGGGTATATATTTGTGTATGAATAGGGACGCGGGTGGCACTGTGGGTTAAACCACAGAGCCTAGGGCTTGCCGATCAGAAGGTCGGCGGTTTGAATCCCCGCGATGGGGTGAGCTCCCATTGCTCGGTCCCTGCTCCTGCCAACCTAGCAGTTCAAAGGCACATCAAAGTGCAAGTAGATAAATAGGTACCACTCCGGCGGGAAGGTAAACGGCATTTCCGTGCGCTGCTCTGGTTCGCCAGAAGTGGCTTAATCATGCCACATGACCCGGAAGCTGTACGCCGGCTCCCTCGGCCAATAAAGCGAGATGAGCGCTGCAACCCCCCCAGAGTCGGCCACGACTGGACCTAATGGTCAGGGGTCCCTTTACCTTTACCTTTAGGGTGCGCCTGTGACCTGGATTCAGGAACTGAGTATTTACCACCACAAAAGAATGGCCAGGATGCCCAGGTAAAAGCAGTCAGTGACCATTATCAGGTATCCTGGCAGACAGGTTTTCTGCTGTAGGTCGCCCCTTCTGTGATGTATGTATGATGTTTTGGGGGGTGGTCTTGAGCTACAGGCTGGGCAATTTCAAAAGTCTATATAAGGCCTTGTGCGCCATTGTTCTGGTCCTCCTCCGTCCTCCTGAGTGTGAGGGGAGCACCCTGTTGCAGCAGATCAATAAAGATCAGGCTTACTAGCTGCTTTGCTTCTCAATATTCTCTGGTTGGCCTCTGTTATTTTCTCCTACCGATAAGAGAACCTACATAAGGACTCTATACGGGCCCTTGGGTACCTCATAAGGAAAAAGGAGCAGTTTTTCTTATAGCACCTCTTTCAATAAATATTAGCCAGAAGTCCTCAGAAAAACAGACCAAGTGGCATGAGCTGTGCTTTGGCTATTATCCAGATACTACCCAGAAATTGTTTATGGATCTGTATTTCTGTTTCCACAAAACATACCCTAGAGATGCACAGATCAAGTCCAAGCACTGGAACATATGTAAAGATTCATGCATACATTTAAGCACATGTGAATCTCTAGAATGGTTTGTGTGTCTATTGCTGCGGAGCTAATTTAAGTATCTCAAATTCTGCATTCTTAGAATTCTCAGAATATTTCATAATTCAGTTTGAAAAGGAAGAGGGTAATATTCAGCAATGTCCACCAAAGCCTTGCTTTTTGTTATGTTCAAGGTTAAAGTAAGGTGTGTATTCCAAGAACATTTGTTGATATTAACTTCCTTTTCTGTAACACATAGTAGCTATAGATAGCGATATTATCACATACTCTTATTCACATTTCTTTAAAGACATTTTTTTAATAACAGCTGTCAAAAGATCACTTTTGAATTTGATCACCATAATCATAATTAATAGATGCAGTCCAACCAAAATGTAGCACTTTATAGGGTGGAAGAAATGCTATAAATAAGTCAGAAATCGAATTGTTATAACAAAAGAAAAAAAAGACTACAGAAAATTGCAAACTTTTTTTTTTTTTTGCTCTCCACCGCCATCTGGTGTTGTATGTTTATAACGAATTCAAAACACTGTTTTTTCACTAATGTAGCTGAGTCCACAGTTAACATTCCCAATGAAATCAATGGATGCTGTCTAACAGTAATATTAATAATACTGTACTATGCTGTAAGAGTTTAAAATATTCAGAAATGCACTATATAGAAGATATTATTGATTATGTTATGGATAATATGCTATGACAGGAAAAAGTATTTCAGAGGAGAAGAAAGGTTCACAAAGGCCCAAACGTCCCACATCTATAAACATTCAGAATTAAACTGAAACCCATCAATCAACAGTATATTTGAACACCATTGTTTTTAAACCTCATAAAAAACTACACCGGTGTTATCAGCAACCTTTTGTTTCGTTTTCATTTAAAGTTGGTTGATTATCATTTTTATAGGATGGTTGTTAGCTGCCTAGAATTTTTGAATGGAAATAAAGTATTTCCAATGAAACCAATCTTATTTGAATAAAAGGATTTCAATCTTTATTTAGCACGCATATTGAATTACAAGTATTGAATTACAAGAGGATCTGTAATTCTCTGTACAGCAGAGACTGTACTTTTTAAGAATCCTAAGGAAAAACCATCTTCCGCTGAAACTGCTGCTTGCCTTCTATCACTGTGCCATTGAGAGCGTGCTCACTTATGGCTTATGTGTGTGGTACGGAAGCTGTACTACCCAGGACAGGATGGGGTTGTGCAGAGTTGTTAAGGCAGCAGAGAGCATTGTTGGCTGCCCACTCTCCACCTTAGAGCAGATTTATGCCACAAGGTGCCATAGGAAGGCACTGGACATAGTAAAAGATCCATCGCATCCTGGTCACTGTCTCTTCGAGCTCCTGCCGTCAGGACGGAGATACAGGACGATGATGACAAGAACGAGCTGTCTCAAGAACAGCTTCTTCTCCAGAGCGATCTTGGCCCTGAATGGGAAACCTGGACTCTGAAGTCATCTAATCTTCCTTGCTGTATTATATTATATTGTTTTAATTAGTGTTTTTATAGTTGTTCTGATTTTAAGTGGAGTGCCCTATCTGGGTGGATGGAGCAGCCAAGTAATTTCGTTGTCCCTGAGAGGGGGCAATGACAATAAAGATATTATTATTATTATTATTATTATTATTATTATTATTATTATTATTATTATGTAGACTAGTACAGAGGCCCATTTCATTTTCTGAAGGCATCTGAAGACAGCACTGTTTAGGGAAGTTTTTAATGTTTGAAGTTTTATTCTGTTTTTAATGTTCTGTTGGGAGCTGCCCAGAGCGGCTGGGGAAACCCAGTCAGATGGGCAGGGTAGAAATTTATTTATTTATTTTGTTGTTGTTGTTGTTGTTGTTGTTGTTGTTATTTCTACAATAGCCGGTGTACAGTATATAGCACAGCATCATGAGGAATTTTGTTACAGCAAATCATTGCCTCTTCTCCCTCCCTTCCTAATAGATCCATCTAAGGAGGGGAATAAGAACAATCTGTTAGCAGTCAAACCACCCAATTCCATGTTCTGCCTGTCTTGTGCTGGCCAGGGTTGGCTGAAAGGAAAAACATATATACCAGAACCAGGCCTGGCACAATACCCCCCCTTCTCCCGTCCTCATCCCCCGTGGTGTTTGTTGAGAATGGGAGGACTGTGGATGCCATGGGCTCAAACTTTCCTCCAATCCATCTGTGTCCCTTTTGCCATTTCCAATGGCAAAGCGAAAACAGTGGAAGGCAAATGGCGGAGGTCCTTTTCAACATGGCTGGGAGGGACCAGAGAGAGGGAGATTTGCAAAATCCTTCAGTACCCGGAATATCCTCCTGGGAGCCATCGGACTGCTGTCCTTTAATGGTGATCCGGATTTGTAGGATCCTGAATTAATTAGAATTTTATTCCCTATATAATTAACCAGTTTGAACACTTCTTTTCTTTCTTCATTTCTTGCATTTTCCTCTTTATTGGTATGTGGTAATTTAAAAAATAAATAGGAAAGCAAGCAATGTGTGCTTTCATCGTGTCATTTGTCAGATCGCAGCCACTGAACAGAATCAAAGGTTTTAAACCACACTCTGCAAAAATCAATAAAGAAGAATACAAGATTTACAGGACTTTACCTTTAATACATTTCAGTTAATTCCAGTGGTTTCACAGCCTTCATTTAGTAAAATATCCAAGGCAGTGAAGACAATTGTGATTAAACATAAGCCAAAGGTTGTAGTGCTTAAGCTTTTAATTAGAGCTACTTAATGTGATTTCTCTGGAATATAAATCAGGACAAAGAGGGGGAGTGTTTCAGGTTTTTCTTTTTTTAAAAAATAAATAAGGTTTCTGGTTTTGCACCCAGTAATGATAACTATTATGATATATTAGCATTCTGACAGGTGGCAGCAGGAAGCAATAGAGTGCTAACACCTTAAGAGACTCAGACCATGCAATACCAGGGCTTCAATAGCTTCGTTCTCAGTGCAACATTGGCACATTCACAGCAACTACACATCAGGTCTAATCAGACGTCGGAGGGTAGACTTATTACTTTGGTGGCTGAGAAGGTGGGGCAGGAGTGGTACCTTAAATGTTCACCTTGGTTCAGGTGGTGGGGGTGAAATGGTTAAAGGGGTTAAAGCCTATAAGAAAACAAATTAAATTTGGAAAGCCGAAAACAAATTAAATTTGGAAAGCGTCACGGTCTTACTCAACTGACCTTAGCATAATGGAAAACCTACACCAGAAACCAACAAGCCTGTTTTAACCAGGTTTCTTATTTTTCTTTTTGTAATGTCCACTTTTGAACACACACACACACACACACACACACACACACACACACACTGCTGTAGGTGTTTTGAACAATGGGAGGCACCTACTTTTTAACATCCAGATAAAACAGAAAATTAATCTGGAACTGTTGTTGTTGACAATTAAAGCTGACTTCCATTAGCTCCACAAAATTTTGCCCGTCTTGCTAGGAATTTGTCTTATACCAAGTTAGGCGATTGGCTCATCTAGCTGAGTAGTGCTGACACGAACTGGGATTATTTATTATTGCTAGTATTTATTGCATTTATATCCTACTTTTTTTCCTTCTAAGGAGATCGAGGTGGCGCACATGGTCCCCCCCTCCCCATTTAACCCCCACAACAACCCTGTGAAGCGGGTTAGGCTGAGAGGTACTGACTGGTTCAAGGTCAACCAGTGAGCTTCATGTCAAGTGGGGATTTGAACCCTGCTCCCAGGATCATGTCTGACAGACACTCTAACCACTTCACCACACTGGCCCTCCATGGGATTCTTCTCTGGGATTTCAGACAGGGAACATTCCCAGAGTCCCTTGGAGATGCTCAGCAGTGGGCAAAAGATTCCTGCATTGCAGAGGGTTGGACTAGATGTCCATTGTGGTTCCTTCCAACTCTTCAGATTCCATGAACACTGGGACACACGAGGCACAAATCCGCCTGCATGCAAAGCAGATGTTGGACCACCAAGCTATGGTTCTCCCCCTTGTGCTTTTTTTCCCCAACATGAGAAAGTGAATGAATGGCATCTTCAGGTGGAAAGATCTGGTGAAGAACATCTTAAGAGCATGAGATTGTGCGCAACTCCTATTCAGTTCAAAGGACTTGCCCAAGAGAAATCCCCACTGGATTGCTCTTAAAGAACGACGAGTGAAAACACAATTATACCCTGGCCATTGTAACTGATAAAATATACAAAGGGGGGAAACGTTGAAGACAGAGAAGCTGTAATAAATGCTAGAAGAAAATATTGAGTAACGAGAGGGAAAAGAATACTAAGTGGGTGATTGCATATGACCCAAACTATACTCAAATGTATAAGATCTGGAAATTACCAGTGACAAATGCCCAGTTTTGTTGAGCGGGAGAAAGCTGCAGGCTTAGCAAAACAAAGGAAAACCCACAGAGATAATTGGGGAATCTCAAATCCGCACCAGCTTTAGGATTTGACTCACGGTTAAACTGCCGCTGACATTTCCTTCTGCACACACAAATGTAAGATACTGTAGGAGGGGAATAATCGTGAACATACAGGCACATATAGAGCTTACAAAGAATTATCTACTGTGTTGCCAGTTCTCACGAACTCGCAGCAATTTCGCAGGAGGGTGGGCCCTCTTAAATCTCCAACTTTTATGTTAACAATTAAAGACTCTTTATTAGTTAGAACACTTGGAACAGGCAAGCTTAAACTCTTCAATGAGAACCTAGGGCTTTATTTTAGATTTTGGAGATTAGGGTGGCAAAGAGATTTCAGTAGAGGGAGCACGGCAAGGTTCTAAGGCCAACTCTTGAATGGATTCAAATTAAATCGCAAGAACAGCAAAGGAAAAAAATCCCTGTGCAAATGTTAAGAGCACTTGTAGTTAATTTCTTTTTCTGGTTCATTATATGTGTAGCAATGTCGGGAATATAATTAAGATATTCACATGCAAACATATGACAGACTCTAGATGGCCCTGATGGCTACCCATTTAACAGAGAACCAAAGTCTGCAATGAGAGTTGGAGGAAAGTTAATGGGCCTTTCTTATAGACACTTCGGGGCTAAATAATATTTTGACTTTTTGGATATTGCTTGAATAAAAAATGGAGCCTCGCTGTTCCATGCTATGGCCTTGTAGAGTGAATACAGTTGTACCTTGGATCCTGAACGTCTTGCGAGTCGAACATTTTGGCTCCCGAACGCCGCAAACCCAGAAGTGAGTGTTCTGGTTTGCGAACATTCTTTGGAACCTGGATGTCCAATGGGGCTTCAGTGGCTTCCGATTGGCTGCAGGAGCTTCCTGCAGCCAATCGGAAGCCACGCTTTGGTTTCCAAACATTTTGGAAGTCAAACGGACTTGCAGAACATGTTCCGTTTGACTTCCGAGGAATGACTGTATTCCAAAGTTGTAGCTAAGAATAAAGTGTTTTTCGCTTGAGTGGACATACAGTGCTCTGAAGATCTGCCTGCTTACTTGCTTTAATATTAAGATGCTGGGAATTTAACATAGAAGAGAAATGAATGAATGATGGATATCTACATATCTTGTTGACTTTTAATCTAACCTTACTTTTTTAAAATCCATTCTACTTTATTACTATCCAAGAAACCATATCTTTATAATATTTGTCCCTTGTCTAAGTCATCGATGGGGAACTGGACCTGGGTGGTGGGCCAAGTCATGATCTCCCCCACCCTGTGGTAATCGCATGGTAAAAGGTAAAGGTAAAGGACCCCTGGACGGTTAAGTCCAGTCAAAGGCGACTATGGGGTTGTGGCACTCATCTCGCTTTCAGGCCAAGGGAGCCGGTGTTTGTCCACGGACAGCTTTCCAGGTCATGTTGTCAGCAGGACTAAACCACTTCTGGCACAACGGGACACTGTGATGGAAACCAGAGCGCATGGAAACACCGTTTACTTGTATTTGCGTGCTTTCGAACTGCTAGGTTGGCAGGAGCTGGGACAGAGCAATGGGAGCTCGCCCCGTCGCGGGGATTCAAACTCCAAACTTCTGATCAGCAAGCCCAAGAGGCTCAGTGGTTTAGACAACACCATGACATCAGGTGGGCTTTTTTGCCCTGTGCTTGCAGAGCCCATTTCAAAGCGCTCCACAAGATAGAAAGGGGCTTAGCAAGACCTGACAATGTGCTTTGCACAAAGTCAAAGACCTGACTTTGAAGTGCTTTGCACAGGGGCTTTTCAAGCACCGCCAATCAGATGATTTAAGCAGAACTCCCTCCTGCTGCAGTTTCCCCAAAGCTCAGTACTGAGTTTTGCAAGACGCTACCCACTTGGGCTCCTTTGGGACCTCAAGGCTTTGTTAGTAAACAGGGCGACAGGGAATATATGAATTTACCGTATTTTTTGTCCCATAGGATGCTCCGTCCCATAGGACGCACCTAGTTTTTTTGGGGGGAAATAAAGGGGGGGAAATTCCCTTTATTTCCCCCCAAAACCAGGTCGGGGAAACCGAACCAGGTCGAGGAACAGTGGGATGGCAGCGCTGCACCTCCTTGCTGTCCCCCAAGCTTGTGGGGCTGGCCGATGTCTGTCCTGCGGGCGCGGCGCTCTGCTATCCGCAGTGTAGGGTGCCCTGCGGGAACTCCCGCAGAGCTCCAACACGCTGCGGATGTCTGTCCCGCGTGCGGGGCGCTCTGCTTCAGGGGGCCCTCCCGCCGGGTGGCAGGCTGCTATCCGCAGCGTGGGGAGCCCTTCGGGACCTCCTGCAGGGCTGCCTAGGTTGCGGATGTGTTCCCGAAGCGCCGGGCGCTCTGCCTTCAGGGCGCTCGACGCTCCGGGAAGCAGGCTGCTATCCGCAGCCTAGACAGCCCTGCGGGACCTCCTGCAGGGCTGCCTAGGCTGCGGATGTGTTCCTGAAGCCTGGAGAGCGAGAGGGGTCGGTGCGCACCAACCCCTCTCGCTCTTTAAGCTTCAGTGAAAGCCTGCATTCGCCCCATAGGACGCACCCAGATTTCCCCTTCATTTTTGAAGGGGAAAAAGTGCATCCTATAGGGCGAAAAATACGGTAACTATTGCTTTTGTTACTTGTCCAGAGCCTTTGGGATGGAGCAAGCTGTACATCTAAGCAAACAAATTGCAGATTGTGTGCTTTTATAAATAGATATTGCTAGTAGGTATCTCCACTCTTTAATTAAAACCCTGAAGTACTTCTGTCCACCCATTAAGTAGTATAAAAGGCTTAATTAACTAGAACAACAACCTGTTTAGGCCAAATTTCAAAGCAATTATGGCAATTGGTTGTGCATGCAAACAAGACTAATTATGCGCAGAGTACTCACCTCCCTGTGGGAAGAACTGAGAGTAAATCTCTTTGAAGGTCTCTTCATTAACAATCCCACTGGGACATTCCTAAGGAAAGTGGCAAGGAATGCATATGAATAACATGCCTATGTACAAATTGTACAAGAGACTGCAAACAGCGAGGATTTTACTACTACCAAACAAGAGATTTCGAAAACTACTTTACAAAAGTTATTTTCTGCTAAAGGGGCCAAAGCCTGTCCAAACTCTATTTCTCCAGAAGCAGGGAAGTTCACATGCGAGCTACCCCATCTCCTAGCAGGGATATTCACTGCAAGGAGAAATGTGAGTAGCATTGTTATATTCCTGACACATTCTACGCTGCTTGCATTAAAATAAGTTGAGCTGATATCTGCAGTGATCAGTGTGATCTTGATATCCTGATTCAAAGAGGAACTAGAAAGATACCGCAATTTGCTTAGCAAAGTGAGGCTATTGGAAGAACTGGCATCGGTCAGGGGCACACCGTTATGTTTCAACCCTACCTTGATCTCTGCCCCCATTTACAAAAGATGTACAGTGCACCAAACTATAATACAGTAGTACCTTGGTTCTCGAACTTAATCCGTTCTGGAAGTCCGTTCCAAAACTAAAACATTCCAAAACCAAGGTGCGCTTTCCCACAGAAAGTAATGCAAAATGGAATTCATTAATCCATTCCAGGCTGTTGAAAAACTACCCCTAAAATGCTTCTCCCCACTGTCCCAGTCAGTGCGATCTTTCAATCTCTCTCTCTCACGTCAAAGCAGATGGTCTGCAGAGCGCTGCCGGGACGCTTCTCCCCACCTCCTCCAACCAGCGTGGTCTCTCTAAAAATGGAAGCGCAACACTAAAAACAGAAGCTCAGGACACGTTCGACTTCCAAAAAATAATTCGAGAACCAGAACGCTCACTTCCGGGTTTGAGATGTTCGGGTTCTAAGTTGTTCGTAAACTAGGCTGTTCGAGAACCAAGGTATCACTGTATCTGCTTTTATAACTGAGATTTTAGAACAAAGGTTGTTGAGCATATTTTGGATGCAATTCTACATATCAAGTTTGTAGTGCAGCTAGAGGCTTTCTCACACACACACACACACACACACACACACACACCTGTTTTCAAGAAGACCGAAAATATGTCGAACATGCCTTTTTTGTGATCAGGTCAGGTGCCTGAAGGTGTTGTGAGACCTGGCTCTGTTTTTGAGGGGCGAGTAGGGTTGGTGGCCAAGAACAGAAACTAAAAGTGATATCAAGGTTCTCAGGAAATGGGTTGTGGAAATCATTTTCTTGGGAAACAAACTACTGCTTTGATTGGCTGAAAGATGAAAGGCACAATGTTTTCTGGGTAAGGTTACTAGAGAGAAGGTGAAGAAGGAGAGCTGTTTCTGTTTGTTTAGCAGAAAGCAGAAGGGAAGCCCAGACACACACTCAAGATATGACTTCATAATGAAAATAGCACCCAATGTGCCTTAAAAGAGAAATAACTTCCTGAAGGAAAGTTTTGTTTCTGCACATGACTAGAATGTTCAGTTCACATTGAGTTCATGAAAACATCGCATCCTGACCTGTTCTTAGTGCTTGGTTGACCATATGTACGGATGAATGCTATATATTAATCATTAGTAATTGTTTAAGCCTTGCTATATTAATCACTAAGTAATAATTTAATAAGGAGGTTTTCACGCCTGTCCAATTCTGTGTTCCCTTTGCCAACCTTTAATCTATTGATGATTAATGTCTATATGCAACCCTTGCATTGTACTTGTGTTGACCAATCAGCAACAAGCACATATGTGGCAATGCTGTAATATTCAATAAAAGAGACTCCCCGAGACATGCTCGGGAGATGCCTTCCATATGATACTCACCACTCCTCTGTCGTTCATTTCAACCCAACAACTTCCCAACTGAAGCTACTGAGAAACAAGCTGTACCTGCACAATGGGGGAGGGGAACAGCATAGAAACACCTTTCTACATATCAAAAACCCTGCGCACTCCTTGGTCCTGAATGGGTAAACTGTGCCCCGGAAGGACCAGGTGTGCAGCCTGGGAGTCATTTTGGACTCTCAGCTGTCCATGGAGGTGCAGGTCAATTGTGTGTCCAGGGCGGCTGTCTACCAGCTCCATCTGGTTTGTTGGCTAAGACCCTACCTGGCTGCAGACTGTCTTGCCAGAGTGGTGCATGCTCTGGTTATCTCCCGCCTGGACAACTTCAATGCTACTTTTGAAGGTGACTCAGAAACTACAACTCATCCAGAATGCAGCAGCTAGGCAGGTGATTGGAAGCAGCTGCCGGAACCACACACCACCAGTCCTAAAGGATCTACCCTGGCTTCCAGTGCGTTTCTGAGCACGATTTAAAGTGTTAGTGCTAAACGTCCTCAGCCCAGTATACCTGAAGGAGCGTCTCCACCCCCATCATTCAGCCTGGACACTGAGGTCCAGCACAGAGGGCCTTCTGGCAGTTCCCTTTCTGTGGGGTTACAGGGAACCAGGCAAAGGGCCTTCTTGGCAGTGGTGCCCATCCTGTTGAATGCCCTCCCATCAGATGCCAAAGAGATAAACAGCTATTTGACTTTTAGAAGACGTCCGAAGGCATCCCTGTTCAGGGAAATTTTTAATGGCTGGTGTTTTATTGTACTTTTAATATTTTGTTAGGAGCCTCCCAGAGTGGCTGGGGCAACCCAGACAGATGGGTGGCTTTTAAATAAAATAATAATATTGTTATTGTTATTATAAAATGAAATGAAAGTTATGACTTCAGCCGCGAGAGTTCAGGTACAAGAGCATTTCACCATGCAGGGCTTTCAAAATATTCTCTTTAGCTACACACTCTGCCACTTATAAAGTTCTCATACATCATTATTACACGTTCTTTCACCAGCTAGTAATAGAAATGGTAGAAGGAATTTTTGTTTGGACCAAGAAGCTGCAGGAAAGCCCTCACAAAATGGCTGGCTTAGGGGTTCATGCTTCTAACTTCCTTTCTGTCATGAACAGGAAAAGCTGCCGTTTTAAAAATTCCACACACAAAATGCTACTATTTACAATGGTCTGTAATAAAACTTAAAGTTCTGCTTTCTAGTGGGAGTTTCAGCATTCTTAGACACAAGAGGGCAGCAATGTGCTCAATAACAACAACAAAAAACAGCCCTTACAAAAACCAAGTCTGTTGTATAGTATTTCAGCATCCTATCACAGCACCACAATATCCGTAAGCAACCATATGATTAATTATGTGGAAGGGGAATAATAAAAATTATCTTTTAAGTTTCTTAGCTTCTCAAGTAATTTATCGGATTTGAAAAGTGCAATGAGTTTCACTGTGCAAGTCCTCTAGCTATGGGTCAGTGTCTTAAGGGTGTTTTGAACATGATTGCCACTTGGAGATCAACTAGAGGGCAGATTTCTCACAGTCCAAGTGTTACACCAACAATACGTTAATTTCCTGAAGCTAAAAATAGCAGTTTTATTTTCGGAATAGCCAAGCCTCAGTAGTCTTGCTCAGACATACTGTTCTTTTCCAATTCAGCACCCTTTTGCTATGCATATGTTTCAGTTTCCAATATTCTGCCAACATTTCTTGGTCACAAAAAGAAGCCATAGCAGTGCTACACAGACAGGAGCTGGCTTGCTTCTTTGCAGCGCCCACTCAGTCCAATAAGCCAAAGGTCCAGTTCAGATATCATGATAAAGGTAAAGATAAAGGGACCCCTGACCATTAGGTCCAGTGGTGGTTGACTCTGGGGTTGTGGCGCTCATCTCACTTTATTGGCCGAGGGAGCCGGCGTATAGCTTCCGGGTCATGTGGCCAGCATGACTAAGCCGCTTCTGGCGAACCAGAGCAGCGCACAGAAACGCCGTTTACCTTCCCGCCGAAGCGGTACCTATTTATCTACTTGCACTTTGACGTGCTTTTGAACTGCTAGGTTGGCAGGAGCAGGGACTGAGCAACGGGAGCTCACCCCGTCGCGGGGATTTGAACCGCCAACCTTCTGATCAGCAAGTCCTAGGCTCTGTGGTTTAACCCACAGCGATAAGTCACTGCTAATAGTTTGTTGCGTGTGAAGACCCCCAAACCCCCTCCAAAATAAATCACGCAGGACACAGAATATTTGTTTAAGATTTTTAGTGTTAATTTGGCCACAACTTTATTGATTACAGCATGTGAGTGGTTGCTTAGGCATTGGTTCAGACTACCTGAACCTGCACTGGCAGGAATAGGACTGACAACTTGAACCTCCAGAGGTCAGTAAGGGAAAACATACTGGGGGAGCATAGAGGCGGATTTCTGCCTCTTAGTTCACCCCAGATGCTCCCAGGAACTCTGGCATGGCCCTACCCCTGAGAGGGGATCGGACAGAGCAAATTGAGCCCCTGGATTCCTTTAACGGAATTCCCTAGCAGCAGCAACAACAACAAATGAGGGGCAGGCACAGCCAATCCATAACCCCCTCCACCAAAGAATGAACCAATGCCTAACCGCCAACCTTACAAAGTTTTGACGATTTGATACATGGTTGGCAAAACCCAAGTGGCACCAGCCCCTGTGATATATTTTAATGACAGCGGTATATGAGTGTTTAAAATAAAATAATTAGCTAGGATTTTGTAAGTGCAGAAATGAAAGGAAGATAAAGTTGCAACCAATGAGGAATGGATAAGTAAGATAACGGGCCTTGCAAAATTAACAGCAAAATGAAGAGAATCTAATGATGACTGTTTTATGGAAGAATGGATGCCTTTTTCGGTCTATTTAAAGAAATATTATAGTATGATGAATTCGCGGGCAGGATTTGAGCTATGAGCAACAGAAGTAGTAATTCAATTATAATATTGTGGTTATGATTTGATAACTGGAAGATAGGGTTCAGCAGAAGGGGTGCACCTCTACTGGAGCTGTTACTTGCTGTGCAATATTAGCATGAAATCGCAAGCAGATTTTTTTTTAACTTTGTTGTGTTTATCTTCTTGATATTTCATATAACTAGATGATTCTGACAATAACTACAATAGTCAGAGGTTCTCACCTCTGAGGTCACCAAGTAGACTGTGTAGAAATAGGAACTGGGGACACAAAGATAATAATAAAAACCAGTTTGGAAAAAAATGTGTTAGCTGCTTTAATAAAAAGAAAAAGAAGAGAATCAGGTTTTTTCCTTCATTACAGCCACTTCATTACAGCTAAGAATATTGCTTCTACTCACAGTCTCTGTTATGGGATCATGACCTTCCAGGACAAGATAGGATTTCATTTTTTATAAATAGAAACCTAACAGTAAAAGAAGATGAAAGAGAATCTACTTTAAAAAAATAGTTTGCCCAGAGCAAACTTATTATTTTGCTAGGTTCCAGCCAATTTGACTACTCAAACTCTGTGTTTCCTCAAATCATTAACTCCCATTACACTAGAGATGACACAAAGTTTAAAATGAAAGAACCCTCGTTTTAAATGCTACGTTCTGCACGCTGATGGGCATCAAAGGTTTAGGGAACTTTGAAGAAGTGTCAAAAATAGCGTTATCAACCTATTGAATATTTTGTTGAGAAATAATAGCCTTTTTAACTGACCAATTAGTTTTAAATAAATTTGCATGATAAATTCACACAAATCCTCCATTTGGTAGTATTTTTTCTAGATTATTTTAAATTATTTTTAAAAGTTGCTGTTCATTGGCAGAAAAGGAAAAGCCACATTGAACAGTGGTTTCCTCCCCCTACCATCAATTACTAAAGCACATCAGCATCAAAAGAGCATCATAAAATAGCTCAATGCAACTTTATTTCTCAGTCTCAGCGACTATAACTTAATTGGCTCCAGTGAGACCATAGCAGGAACAATCCCTGAGGAAGCAAAATATTCCAAACAGGCCCCCTTACCCTGCTACACCTCCCGTTTCCTCACATGGTACGCCAACAAGGTAGGATTTATGGCCACAATACCATCCTACCATCATTTGTAACTCAAGAGTATGATTAACGTAAAATTAAAGTTTGCAGTTGATAAAAAAAAATCAGCTTTGGTATCGTGAACTTGCGGGGGTCAGTAATTGCCCGCTATTGGTGTGAGGCATTTTTTTTAAAAGGAAAAAAAATATTAATGATATAAATTGGCTCGTACAAACCAAAGGGCTTGGTTTTCCCCCAGACCTGTTAATTTCAGCCTGCAGAGTGCATTGCAAGTGGTCATTCTGATTAACTACCAAATCTCCTTAATTATAGCATTTGGTTTGCTTAAAGCAAAATGTGCACTCATCCCAGCAATTATAATATAATTTTAAAAGCAATCGTTTCCCTCAAAGTCTGAACTCGAAAAGGCTTGTGGAGGAAAATGAAGATTGATTATTTTATGAAGTGAAATCTTTTGCTGCTTTGCATGAATGCTGTGAGCCCCAATCCATTATGTGTCAAGCACCCTGACACCCTCGGATCACAAGTTATAAATGTTCCAAATTATTCTGTTATTAGGAGGTAGTGTTGAGTCATTTTCCTTAGAGCTCCTGCTCTAAGACCCAAATTAATGCATTTTCATTGATATCCCCAAGTATGTGCAATAATGTGGTTATGAAGAGGTAAGACCTATCCTTATGGATTTTCTCCAACTTTCTCTAATTACCTGTGCTTGATTCAATTATGTTGCATGCCATAATTATTATTTTTTTAAAACCTATCTGCTGTTATCAGGTGGGAGAAGTTAGAGAGCTATTCATTTAATACCCTGACGGCTTAAGGGGAATTATTTCTGTTGTGCTTATACTTCAGCCCAGCTAAAGAATTAAGGAGTGCTTTTATTGCTTGCTACAATAAACAGGGACGTGGGTGGCGCTGTGGGTTAAACCACAGAGCCTAGGACTTGCCGATCAGAAGGTCAGCGGTTCAAATCCCCCCAACGGGGTGAGCTCCCATTGCTCGGTCCCTGCTCCTGCCAACCTAGCAGTTCGAAAGCACGTCAAAGTGCAAGTAGATAAATAGGTACTGCTCTGGCGGGAAGGTAAATGGCATTTCCGTGCGCTGCTCTGGTTCGCCAGAAGCGGCATAGTCATGCTGGCCATATGACCCGGAAGCTGTACGCCGGCTCCCTCGGCCAATAAAGTGAGATGAGAGCCGCAACCCCAGAGTCAGTCACGACTGGACCTAATGGTCAGGGGTCCCTTTACCTTTACCTTACAATATAAACATTGGGATATATATGTGGGTGTGGGGGTGTAACACTCTGTAACACATGGGGTGCAGATTTTTACTGATTCTTAGAATCATAGAATAATAGAGTTGGACAGGACTACAATGTCATCAAGCCAAAAGGTTTCCCAACCTTTTCCCCACTGTGGCTCCCTTCCGACCTTGTTTTCTTCCTGTGCCCCCCCCCGGGGTGTAGTCAATGGGGGAGGGGGGCAGGTGCCCCCCAAATAAGTAAAAATTAATACAAATCTATACAAATCTGAGATTCTGCCCCCCGCAACAAAAGCCTGTCCCCCATTCAAAAATCCTGGCTATATCCATGCTCTGCCCCCTCATCGTACTGGCAGAAAGGTAGCTATTTAAATGTTTTGTTTGTAAAGAGAACATGTTTTATTTATAATTTTTATAATTTGTACAAAATACTGTTACATAAAATGACAGGAACATAATGAAATATTGTTGAAGAAGAAAAACATAGAATCGTAGAGCTGGAACGTACCCCATGGACATATTTCTACTGCAACCCCCTAAAAAGTAGGAAACTCAGCTAAAGCATCTGTGACAGATGGCCACCCAACCTCTGCTTAGAAACCCCCAAGGAAGGAGAGTCCAGAACCTCCCGAAGGAGATCCATCTTCCATGTATTATAAAAAATAAAAAGGTAAAGGGACCCCTGACCATTAGATCCAGTCGTGGACGACTCTGGGGTTGCGGCGCTCATCTCGCTTTATTGGCCGAGGGAGCCGGCGTACAGCTTCCGGTCATGTGGCCAGCATGACTAAGCCGCTTCTGGCGAACCAGAGCAGCGCACGGAAACGCTGTTTACCTTCCCACCAGAGCGGTACCTATTTATCTACTTGCACTTTGACATGCTTTCAAACTGCTAGGTTGGCAGGAGCAGGGACCGAGCAACGGGAGCTCACCCCATCATGGGGATTCAAACCGCTGAGCTCTAGGCTCTGTGGTTTAGACCACGGTGCCACCTGCGTCCCTATTATAAAAAGTAAACAACACTTATTTAATAATAATAATAATTAATAATAATAGTAATAATAATAGTAATAGTAATAATAATAATAATTTGTTTGTTTATACATGCATGCATGCATGCATACATACATACATACATACATACATACATACATACCCTGCCCTGCCTGGCCAGGGCTGGGCTTAGGGTGGCTAACACCAAATATAAATTACAATAAAATGTAATAGAAAAACAAGACAAAAAACAGTTAACTAAAATACAGCTTAAAATGCAGCCTCATTTTAGTAGCAGCCCATAAATCAAGACCATAAAGGGAGGAAACATCAGATATTCACCAGAGCCAGCTATCCATGCTGGTCTTACATGGGCCTGCAAAAAAGCCAAGGGAAAACTTATATACCAAATCTCATATAAGGGGCCGAAGGCCAGGCGGAACAGCTTCGTCTTGCAGGCCCTGCGGAAAGATGTCAAATCCCGCAGGGCCCTGGTCTCTTGTGACAGAGCGTTCCACCACGTTGGGACCAGTGCTGAAAAGGCTCTGCCCTAGTTGAGACCAATCTAACCTCCTTGAGGCTCGGGGCCTCCAAAGTGTTGTTATTTATGGACCTTAAGGTCCTCCGCAGGGCATACCAGGAGAGGTGGTCCCTTAGGTACGAGGGTGCACCAGGAGTTCTGTATATATGGGATAATTTCAAAAAGCAAGTGGTCCTCACTGACCTGGTACAAAAAGGTCTTGTCATCCAGAGAAGCCCTGGCTGCCTAGATAAAACACTATATAGTCCCACACACCAAAAATGAAAAAGTTAGATGATGTATAAGCATATATGAACCACGCCTAACTTCTATGCTAGTTGTGGGAATACAGAAAAAGAGGTGGGGTTTTTCTGGGCCTTGATTTTTAAAGCCCCTTTACACCAATGAAATTGCCAGAAGCTGAGTCACAAATCAAATTAGCTCAGTTGTTTTCAGCATGGTGCTGATAATGCCAAGGTTGCAGGAATGATGAATGAATGAATCTTTATTTGCATCAGCCATAGCAATAAAACAACAATACGATATACAAAGAAAAGGAATAAAAAGTCAATTATATAAAATACGTTTTGGGGTTTTGAATCAATAGTCAAATAGTGGATCTTATTCTGATTGCCCCGGCTAAAAACCTTGCAACCTTTGCTGTCACCTGCTCATCTTGAACTGCCAAGACAAAGGACACTGGGGCAGTGGCTGGGCGACCCGGAATGGACAATAAAAGAGGGGTGATAATCTCATTCCTCAAGTCTTTAAGAAGAGTGCAAGCCAGCAGGGCATGCGCCACCGATTCTGTACTGCCATCTCCACGGGGCATAAGTATTTTTCGTGTAGAATCTGTTGGAATCGTCCCTCAAGTACAGCCGAGGGCAACATGTTCAGTCTTGTGAGAGTAAAAGCACGCCTATATTTTAGAATTACGGTACTAGGTTATGCAGATAGGGAGCCAGAGAGTTGAAATGGGAAGGTGGGAAATAGTCATACCATGGGCAAAATTTCCTTATTATGGCCAAGTTGTTCTGACGCTCAACATCATTTAGGCGCTGACAAATTAGACTGTTTGCTTTACTAAAACCCAAGGTTGCAGGTTCGATCACTGCATGATCCTTGGGATCCCTTCTAACTTTACAGCTCAACGATTCCTGCAGGCATCTGGCTGGTCGCTCTGAGAAAATTGCTTGAGAAAATGTGGAAAAGAAACTAAAAGTATTCATTTTGTTTCAGTAATCAAGCCCGTAATACTGAACATTCTCCAAGGACCCTCAGGGTGAGAAGATCTCCTCATAAGAACAAATATCACGCCACGCCGTTCTGGAGCACACAACTTCTTTCATTTCTCATAAACTATGCCAGTCCTCAAGAGATCCCCAGAAGGCCAAATTTGTTCACTTGTCACAAATGTCTAATGAGATCAGAACTTTGCAGCTACAATGAAGCTACAGGCCTTCAGGCTGTTCTTCTGACCCACACATAATTGCAGTCTTTGAGACGAGAACTATGAAAGCCGATTGGGAGGCCTGAAAAATAATTGGTGACCCACCAATCTGAACAAAGCCCATCATTCATGCATTGTGGCTTGTCAGATCTCCTATTTATGCAGATCCAGGTTAAGTGGCAAAACCAGGCGGTTTGTCAGATCTTTCTAGTCAGCACCCAAGCTGCATTGGTATGTTAGATTACACGTTTTCCAGGCCAGATGCATAGAGCAACTGCATCATAGCACATAAATTTGCGCGTCCAGTCCCAAAACCCGCCCCCATTGAATAAAGAAACAATGGACACCGAATTTAGTTTAAAGGTTAATGGGCAAATTTAGGCCACAACTTTATTGAATACACAAGTGTGACTGGTATTGGCTTAGGCATCAGTATCTAATGGCTATAACGGACTCCTGCCCACCCAGCAGGGAGCCTGAAAAGGGTAAACTACCAGCAGAGGGAGCTCCAATAATGGCTTACCCCTGGGGTTCCCGGGGGTCCTGGCATGGCCCTAGCCCCTCCCCAGGCTTTGGTAAGATCCAGACCCCCAGATTCCTTTAACAGAATACCCAATCAAATGGAGGGGCAGGGATGGCCGCACCTCCCCTCCCCACATCCCCTTAAATCAATGCCTAACCGCCAAACCTTACAAAGTTGTGACAATTGCTAAGAGGTAGGCAAAAACCAAGTGGCCACTGCCAATCTGCCACATTGGAAAAAATTCCTGCCCGGCCCCCGATCCAAAACAGGCGACCAACCGAAGTCCAAAGCAAGGCCAAACGCAGACCTATCAACGGGTGCGTGGGTGTTCGGCAGCGCGAAACAGGAGGGGTTCCCCACTTCACGCTGCCATTTAAATAATAAAGCCCCGATCACCCCACCCCACCAATTGGCTAACAGCCAGTGGCGTGATCATGGCACCACTATCCCGGAGCAGGGCAAAGCCCTGCCTCCAGGCCAGTTGGGGAGAGTCTCGGGGCAGCGTGCAACATAGACCCTCGGTTAGGAGGATCCAACTTATTCAGCACAAAAAGTCACCTGAAGAATCACTGCTGTAGCTGCCTCCAGCATGGATTACGTCCGCAACTTGGGGTTCCACTGTAGAGCCTATGCTAAGTCGTCTTAGTTTCTTTAGTTTTCTGCTCTGCATAGGTTTTGAGTTGTTTGCCACTGGCTTAGCTCTCACCTGTTTGTTGTAGCTCTGCATGCTGCCTTGTACTGTGGTTTGCACAGCTTGCCATTGATTCACTTAATCTGTAGCTTGCGGCTTGGCACTCTTCCTCGAGTGCTCTCTTTTGCATGGGCTTTTAACCCCCTGATTGCACTTCGGACTAGGATGTCTGCTTCCCGCCTGGGAAAAGAGACAACCCTAGAATGGCCAGTACATTCATTCATAACTGACTTGGGCAAGCAGAGAGAGCCAGCTGACGCAGCACAGTGTAGCTTCTGCTCATGCCACTGCAATTGTGGCCTGAGGCTCCCATACTTTGGCCACCTCACGAGAAGAGAAGACTCCTTGGAAAAGACCCTGATGTTGGGAAAGATGGAGGGCACAAGGGGAAGGGAATGACAGAGGACGATATGGTAGACAGTGTTCTCAAAGCTACCAGCATGAGTTTAACCAAACTGCGGAAGGCAGGGGAAGACATGAGTGCCTGGCGTGCTCTGGCCCATGGGGGCACAAAGAGTCAGACACGACTAAACGACTAAACAACAACATTCTTCTCTTCTGCCCCTGCAACCAGGACAGTGAGACAACCAGCCAAGTTCACAGAACAATGTGCAGGGTGAGAAGAGAGAAGCCCCCCAACTGGCAAGTGATTTAATTCTTCCTACCTGCCAGCTCAATGCTAGCACTGCATTCTTCCTGCTCCAAGTACATTTGTGTGTGTATTCTCCATAAAAGGTAAAGGTAAAGGGACCCCTGACCATTAGGTCCAGTCACAGATGACTCTGGGGTTGGGGCACTCATCTTGCTTTACTGGCCAAGGGAACCAGTGTACAGCTTCCGGGTCATGTGGCCAGCATGACTAAGCTGCTTCTGGCAAACCAGAGCAGTGCACGGAAACGCCGTTTACCTTCCTTCCGGATACCTATTTATCTACTTGTACTTTGACGTGCTTTTGAACTGCTAGGTTGGCAGGAGCAGGGACTGAGTGACGGGAGCTCACCTCATTGTGGGGATTTGAACCGCTGACCTTCTGATCGGCAAGCCCTAGGCTCTGTGGTTTAGACCACAGCGCCACCCGCGTCCTGTGTATTCTCCATACATATGTACAATTAAGTAATGTACGGTAAGTAGTAATAATAAATAAATTAAGATGACTGAGGAAATGGGAAACTAGGTGGAAAACTAGCCACAGTGGAAAACTAGGTGAGGGGTAGAACTCTCAAAGCCAGCTGGGTTTCTCAGCCATCCAGAAAATGAAAATCTTATAACCTACCCTTGACATTGCAAGCCAATGCTGGACAACGTTTCAAAACAATGGCATAAATCTTTTGCTGAAAGATTGATAAAGCTCAAAATGTTTTCATCCATTTCAATATTGGGAGGGGGGGGGACTCCATCAGTGAAATAACAGCTGAACAAAATAAGCATATATATAGTTTTCATTATAGAGAAGCTTGCATATGAAATGAGTCGAGTAAAAATCAGAAGATTTAATTCTCACATAGATGTTGCTTCCGGTATAAGGGCAGAAAGCAAAATCGTCATTAGCTCTACTACAAAGTAGGGTGAGCTATTCTGCCTAAACGGGAAGCTTTTGGGGTACCATTATAGGATAGCTGGTTATCTGTTACAGTGGTACCTCAGGTTACATATGCTTCAGGTTACAGACGCTTCAGGTTACAGACTCCGCTAACCCAGAAATAGTGCTTTAGGTTAAAAACTTTGCTTCAGGATGAGAACAGAAATCATGCTCCGACGGCGTTGCAGCAGCAGGAGGCCCCATTAGCTAAAGTGGTGCTTCAGGTTAAGAACAGTTTCAGGTTAAGTACGGACCTCCGGAACGAATTAAGTACTTAACCTGAGGTACCATTGTATTCAGTTTACAATTATATTTTTTAATGTGCAAGAGAATCACTTAGATTTTCTGCCTCCATCGCTAAATGCCTTTGTCATTTCTCTGCCAACAATGTATCTTCATGTGTATTGCACAGTACCTCTCTGAATTTACTTCACATGTACAATTTACCTATTTCCCAGTATGGCTTGTGTAATATTTATTAGGCAGTAAAAGTTATGGCAATGGGATGCAGGTGGCACTGTGGGTAAAAGCCTCAGCACCTAGGGCTTGCCGATCGAAAGGTCGGCGGTTTGAATCCCCGCAGCGGGGTGCGCTCCCGTTGTTCGGTCCCAGCGCCTGCCAACCTAGCAGTTCGAAAGCACCTCCGGGTGCAAGTAGATAAATAGGGACCGCTTACTAGCGGGAAGGTAAACGGCGTTTCCATGTGCAGCTCTGGCTCGCCAGAGCAGCGATGTCACGCTGGCCACGTGACCCGGAAGTGTCTCCGGACAGCGCTGGCCCCTGGCCTCTTGAGTGAGATGGGCGCACAACCCCAGAGTCTGTCAAGACTGGCCCGTACGGGCAGGGGTACCTTTACCTTTAAAAGTTATGGCAGCCCATTTTTGTTTTATTGAATGCATATTTTTTAAACTGTGTTCTTATGTTTCTATCTGTAAAATGGTAAAGAGAATTTACTATTCTGTTGTTTCTGAGAAAGTGCTGAAGATGTGGGAAATTGCAATCAAATATAACCAGCATGCTTGATGATGGTTAATGCATGAAGCAGTTAAGGGCACAGATCTGTACAAGTAACTCCTCATTTAGATGGGGGTTATGTTTGAGGCACCACGTTTGCCAGCGGGACACCGTAGGCCCACCTCGTTGCAGTGCCAAAAATGGCGCACATATCAGTGGTTGCGAGCATGCCAACCGTGCAAAAATGGTGAGATGCCTGTATTCCTAGATTCAGCTAGGTTATGCTCCTCACTTGAAAGGAAGGAAATTAAGTTTCCTCCTTGTTTGCTCCTCTTTCACCGAGGTAGGATGTGCCTGAGCTTGCTCGCTACAAGTTCAGACTGTGTGCTTAGAGCTATTTCGCATCCTAAGATTTCTGCCTGTGTTACTTGCTGCATGGATGAACCTAAGTTCTGGAACTTGGTAAGTAAAGCATTTTTAAACTTACTAAGGTGTATGGTCTGTTCAGTGCTAAGAGAGAAACGGGGAAGCTATGGTAGTGGACTAAACTGGATATTAAGGTTTAACAGCCTAAATCCCCATGCTACACTGCTACTTGTGACTTTTTAAACTTTGCTGGGGGCTCCTCCTTGCTTGTGTGTGTTTAGCCCCGTATTTTGGATCTAGGGATCCAGTCAATTCTTTTATTATTACCCCACACAGGTGATCTATACTACCATATATACATCCCCCCCCCACAAAGAAGTATCATAAGAATTAAGAAAACCCGTTCCAGTGTAGAAATTTGGCCAGAGCCAGTCACAATATGCCACTGCTCACCCTTTCCATTGCAAATATTTATAAAAGCAATTCAAGTAACAGTGCTCCTCTGACTGCAATTTTGCGAATGTTCACGGCAAGCAGTGGTATTTATTGCACCTCAGTAACTGTACGACGGAAAAACTTTTTTCACAGAAGTGTGAACAATTATTGGTCTTTGAGTTTGCAAGAGCTGCACTGCCAAGTAATCACAGATTTACGCTATATGTATTGGCTATAATCTGTTTATGTGTCTGCTTAAATCCAGTGAAACCAATAGGCTAGAACAGGCACAGGCAAACTTGGCCCTCCAGATGTTTTGGGACTACAACTCCCATCATCCCTGACCACTGGTCTTGTTAGCTAGGGATGATGGGAGTTGTAGTCCCAAAACATCTGGAGGGCTGAGTTTGCCTATACAGTGGTACCTTGGGTTGCATACGCTTCAGGTTACATATGTTTCAGCTTACAGACCCCGCTAACCCAGAAATAGTACCTCAGGTTAAGAACTTTGCTTCAGGATGCGAACAGAAATCATGCTCCGGCAGCATGGCAACAGCAGGAGGCCCCTTTAGCTAAAGTGGTGCTTCAGGTTAAGAACAGTTTCAGGTTAAGAACGGACCTCCGGAACAAATTAAATACTTAACCTGAGGTACCACTGTACCTGGGCTAAAATATGCTTAACTCTGTTGGTTTGTGGCCATTAGTTACTTCTCCCAATTGGCTGTGTCATCATTTTATATGAAGATGGAATGAAAATATTCAACGGAGACTGGAGGAGCAGTCCAAAAAGAACCGATGGCAGATGAACAGTCTTTCCCAAAGCAATGCTGGACATTGTCATCATTGTGTGTGTCCGTAGTGGAGCATTTCCCCTTCTTTATGTTTCCCGCTTTGGGTTTTTAAAAACATTTCCTTCTTATTGGAATCACTGACTAGCACAATTTGTCCTTTTTCCAGGCATGTGTCAGGGGAATGGAAGGTCTGGGAATTCTGCAGATTCAGAGAGTCTCCTGGCACATCCTTGACATGCCCCTAGAATGACTTCATTTTATCTCTTCTTACTTCAGAGCTCCTATCCTTGTAGAGGATTCCTACAATTCCTGGGATGCCCTCTAAGAGACTTAAGTATTGCCACCTTCAGGACAATGTAAGTGTCAGGGAACTGACATCGGAGCCAGAGGTGGAGGCAGGGCTCCCAAGCGATGCTGGAGAAGGGCCTAGCAGGGAGAGAAGGAGCTCATCGGCTGGGGAAGGAAATCAGCGTAACACCAGGAATAAAGGGGGGCAGATGGGGGAATCGGCGAGGGGGCTCCAGGACTCCTCGCCGGAGACCAGCGGGGAGAGCACGGGTCCTCCGCTACCCACATCCACCCTGCGCAGAAGACTTCCATGCAGGGAAAGTAGGTGTAGGCTTGGCGTCAAAGAACTTCTTTGCTGGAAGAAGTTCAAGAAACGCCCACTGACGGATTCTGCTAGCGACTGAAACAGCCATGAAGTGAAGGGCTGTCCAGCCAGGAAAAGGTTTAACCAGGCAACCTAGCCAGGAGTGGCGGCAACTTACGCACGAGCAACCCCATATAACCATTACAGTAAGTTAGTATTAAGAAGATTTAACAATATTCAAACCCTTCCTTATATCTTAATACCTAGCTCTGGGGAACTCAAAACCTGATTTTGGGACATTTTGCTTGGCCAATTAAAGTTGTCCTAATATGGATTTCTGACATTTTCTTGTAGGTCAACATGGCTGCCTGTGTTTTTTTCCCAGCGAAACATTAGTTCTCACCAAGTTATTTTCATTATCAACATTCTGCCCCGGGTAAGGCTAGCTATTATAAAATAGGTCAAAACGGCAAGTCTCCCACCCCACTCACACATGAAAACAAAGTTCACCACAGCCAATCACAAACAGGCAACCGCACCCTAGGCCAACCCCAATTTCTCTCACCACCAAAGGAACACAAGCGAATAGCACAGAGAACCCGCACAAGCGATGCTGACACAAAACCCCACACATACATTAAGCAAAATACAGTGGTGCCCCGCAAGACGAACGCCTCGCAAGACGGAAAACCCGCTAGACGAAAGGGTTTTCCGTTTTGGAGGCGCTTCGCAAAACGAATTTCCCTATGGGCTTGCTTTGCAAGACGAAAATGTCTTGCGAGTTCCTGCGGGGGTTTTTCCCTCCCCCCCTTTTCCTAAGCCCTAAGCCGCTTATCAGCTGATCCGCTAAAAGCCGCTAAACTGCTAATAGCGCTAATCCGCTAAGCTGTCAATAGTCTTGCTTCGCACGACGAAAAAACCGGTATGCGAAGAGCCTCACGGAACGGATTAATTTCGTCTTGCGAGGCACCACTGTAGAAACATTGTATCCCGACCCCACCCCCACTCGTCTTCCACCTCTTCCCCCCTTTTCTTCCTAATGCAACCCTAATGTCTCAACAAATGAAACTGACCTATGGAAAATGTAAAACCAAGAAAATGTTAATAAAATTATTTTATTAAAAAAAAGGGGGGGAGGGCAAGCCTATGTGCACCCATCAGCCAATTGCAGAATTTCCTAAATTGAGACAGGGAAACTCTAAAGCTGTCATGTCTAACTTTTGAATTTCCTCTGGGTTTGCAACTTATGTTTTGAAATTGGATGTGTGAGGACATGTGCTTGTACCACTAGCATGAAACTTTTCTGCTGAAAAGTACACCTCTAAGCACTATTCCAGCTTGGAAACATGCATGTCAGACTCAGGAAGATGCTAAATGGAACCATTCTCTCCTGATGCACTTCAGCTTGCACGTGCTGTATTATTATTATTATTATTATTATTATTATTATTATTATTATTATGTCGTCCATCTGGCTGGGTTGCCCATCCATTCTGGGTGGCTCCCAACAAAAACAGTAAAAGCACAATACATCACACGCTAAAAACTTCCCTGAACAAGGTTGCCCATTTTATATTCCGATTAAAAATGTGGTAACATTTTGAACACACCCAGGACACTTATGGACAAAAACAGGTGCGTACAGTACAACCTCAGTTGTCGAATGTAATTCATTCCGGAAGACTGTTCAACTTCCAAAACGTTCGACAACAGAGGCGCAAGGGGCAGTCGGAGAATTGAATTGAAAAAATTGAGAAACGCGCCTCAGAAACCGTTCAACTTCCGGGGCACATTTGGAAATGGAAGCAATTACTTCCGGGTTTTCGGCGTTCGGGTTCTGAAACATTTGACTTACAAGACGCTCGAGGTTCTACTGTAGCTTTCATTCTGCAAACCATAGATATTTATAGATAAGGCAATGTGCTCTAGAACAGTGTTTCCCAACCGGTGTTCCGCGGCACACTAGTGTGCCGCGAGACGTTGCCTCGTGTGCCGCTTGGGAAACACTGCTCTAAGCGAGAGGGGACTCTGCTCAGGCTGCATCCGCCGTGCGCGAGGGAGGCGCTTCCTCTCGTGAGGGAGGCGAGAAGAAGGGAGGCGGGGCCGAGCAGGCGGATTGGCCCGGCGGCGGCCGTGACGTCACCCTGTGCGCGGCGGCAGATTCGAAACTCCTCAGGCGCAGGCGCGGCTGGAGCAGGAAGGCCGCTCTGCTTGAGAGGAAAGAGAGGGAGCCGCCGGCGGGATGAAGAACACCGTTCCGCGGAGCACCGTGAAGAAGCTGCTGAGCAAGCACAAGCCGCACTTGCCTCAGGGTCTTACTGCCCACCCGCCTCTGTTTCCTTGCTGTGCTTGCTCAAACGGAACAAAGAGCAGGGAAAGCCCCTCCCCTCCAGGCAAGCAGGCAGGAGGGGGAGAGAGAGAGAGAGCGTGCGAGCTGGCTGGCTTGGGTGAGTAGGTGAGGGAAAACTTTTGCCTTCCTTTCCTCCCTCCCCGTTATACCCCTCTCCTGCATTCTTAGCCAGCTGCTTCTCTGCACACCCCTCTCGTGCTCCTTGTCCGTTCTGTGTTTTTCCTTCCCTCCCCACTTAAAATGTGGTTTAAAAGCATGGATCCACATGGATCCTCAGGATCTTTGCATTGGGTCACCCCAAATTCACCAACAGATCACATAGCATGTCCATGGCTACAGCCTGCCCTCCAAAAATCACGCACCCACTGTTGCCTGGGGCTGCAATGGTGCAAAAACGTGGTTACAAAACATGGATCCACAGGGATTCTCAGGATTTTTGCATTGGGTCACCCCAAATTCACCATCAGATCACATGTCTGTGGCCACAGCATGAAGCACAAAAATGATACATCATTAATATTCACTGCCCACGGCGGCAGCCAATCGGCTGCCGCAAAGGGCGGGCCCTCACAGGTTCACTGAATAAAGTATTTTATAATTTTTCATATTTCTGTTTACTTACTATTTCATAATAAAGTAATTATAAAATACTTTATTTGTGTTTATTTGATTCCTATTAAAGAGAGTTACTTTATATATAGTCAATATAGGCACAGAGTTAATTTTTTAAACATTTTCTAATGGTGGTGTGCCTCGAGATTTTTTTCATGAAACAAGTGTGCCTTTGCCCAAAAAAGGTTGGGAAACACTGCTCTAGAAGTGACTATGCTACTGAGAAGAGAAATGAAAGGTTTAATTTGTTGGAAGGCCCTAACTATTTAACATGTACTTGGGGAAGGGAAGTGTGTGGAAATAGAAAAGCTGCTTCAAAAAAGAAAAACTTGCACGAAAATTATCAATGGCCCAAAGAGAAAGAAAGGTAGCATGCCGAGAGCGGCTGCTTGATAGTCTGGGCAATTTACTGTGAAGTGCCACTTGTACAAGGCACACCACAGCGCCATTGGCTTGAAAGGTTAATGACTGCGGCAATCACAGTTTCATTTTGCAGCAAATGGAGATGACAGGAAAGCCAGCTACAAAATGGCGCTCCCCTACTGTGATGGCAGTTTGGCAATGATTCATCAGCAATGGTACTGAAGACTGGGAAGCTGAACATCGCTGGAGGCAGCCTCGAAAGCCTGTGGTGTTGAAGACCCTATTAAATCTATTTTTCAATTACAATGTAAAAACTATTTTTTTTAAAAAAAAAAATTCTCCAGATTGCTCAAGCTTTGGCATTACTCAACTCTAGTACAGCTCCTCTCAGTAGCTATTTACTTATCAGGCAATTTGGAGCTCTTCAATTCCTTTTCATTATTTCCGCTTCTTTGTACATTAGTTCCTGCTGTGTAAATTTTAAATTATTACCCTATGCAAATCGCACACTTATTACAACGCATCCATATCTCGTCCACTATGTATACCTCCAACCCAGATTTCAAAATATGCATTGTTCCCTCAGTTGGCGATAGCCAGAAATGGCTGTGGATAGGCTCAGATAAAAGGTAAAGGTACCCCTGCCCGTACGGGCCAGTTGTGTCCAACTCTAGGGTTGTGCGCCCATCTCACTTAAGAGGCTGGGGGCCAGCGCTGTCCGAAGACACTTCCAGGTCACGTGGCCAGCGTGACAAGCTACATCTGGTGAGCCAGTGCAGCACACGGAAACGCCGTTTACCTTCCCACTAGTAAGTGGTCCCTATTTATCTACTTGCACCCGGGGGTGCTTTCGAACTGCTAGGTTGGCAGGCGCTGGGACCGAGCAACAGGAGCGCACCCTGCCGCGGGGATTCGAACCACCAACCTGACGATCAGCAAGTCCTAGGCGCTGAGGCTTTACCCACAGCGCCACCCGTGTCCCTAGGCTCAGATAGCTTGGCGCTATTTGATCCTCGGCCGCGTCATACCCCGTGCCAGCCAATCGGCGGGCATGGGGTGTGTGGCCTCACCTACTTAGGTCTGGCACGGCTGAGGACCTCCCTCTTTCCCACGCCACAGCTGATCTGGTTTTCCCTACCCTCCCACCCTTTAGGCTAGGTTCTCTGACGTTGCTATGAACCTCAGTTGGTTGCCATCAAGGGGCCTGGTAGGAATTTTTCCATCTGGCAGATTGGCTCCAGCCATTTGGTTTTCGCCTACCTTGTAGCAAACCGTCACAACTCCACGGTATGGGCAGTAGGCATTGGTGGGGGTACAGTCTATTGTTATGCAGATGAAGGGGGAGAGGAACGCCATCACCTTCTCCCAAATAAAGGGTAGTCCGGTAAAGGATTCCGGGGGGCGTGGCCTTGTCCTGGAGCCTATGGGGCCCATGGCATGCCCCCACACGGCGACCCCAGGGGAGGTCCTAGTTGACGTCCCTCAGCAGGACTCCTCCCACTGGTGGTTAACCCTCACCGGCCAGGCCAGTTAGTTGTAGGACCAATGCCTAAGCCAATACCGCTCAATTCCTGTAATCAATAAAGTTGTGGCCTAATTTGACCCATTAACTCGAATTCTTGTGTCCTGTGTCTTTATTTCTATGGGGGGAGGCGGGAACTCGCCACGCAACATGGCTGACCTGTGTACTCAAGTAGCAGCAAGTTCACATCAGGAGATGGGTGAAGCCTTCTGCAGGGTCAACCAGGACCACTTACGTTTTTGAACCCTCTGTACAGAATCTGAAGCTCCTTCTTTGTGAATCTGCTCTGTGCTTCCAGCAGTTCGAGGGTTTCGGGTCGATGCCGGACAGTGGCCATTTCCATTTCATCTTCTACGCTGTCTGTGAGACCAAACAGAAGAAGAAGTCAGAAGAAAACAACCCATTACTTGGGAATTGATCTCCAGTGCATAAAGGATGTGGAAAATGAGGCAGAGGGGGTCTGAGAGTTGACAAAGAATATCTTTATGAGCTTGCTTTTGGTAAAGGTGCCAGTCACTTAACAGTAAGTAGAGCCCTTTGTTTATCTGGAACAGTTATAAAACCTGAAGCGTATGTAACCTGAAGCGTATGTAACCCGAGGTACCACTGTATCTGTCTGTCTGTTGGTGTCACATCTTGATCTGCTCAACTTATTTAGACCAATGGAGCTACTTTGTACTTGTATCTGTATATATCTGTACAGTGGTTACATATGCTTCAGGTTACATACGCTTCAGGTTACAGACTCTGCTAACCCAGAAATAGTACCTCAGGTTAAGAACTTTGCTTCAGGATGAGAACAGAAATCGTGCTCAGGCGCGCAGCAGCAGCAGCAGGCCCCATTAGCTAAAGTGGTGCTTCAGGTTAAGAACAGTTTCAGGTTAAGAACGGATCTCCGGAATGAATTAAGTACTTAACCCGAGGTACCACTGTATCTGCAAAAGCCTGCAAGCTGTATATATTTACAGCCAGAATTGCTGAGCCTTATCTTCTGCAACAGTAAACTATCTGAATCTTTCTCTGCTTTTGTGTGGTGCCTGTTACTGGGAGCAACTTCCACTGTGTGGGTATCTCACCTGAGATTCCTGCCAAAATTGCATTCTACTACTGGAAAGAATTAGTTATAGCTACCCAATGTTGATTTTTGTTTTTATTGCCTGACCATGTGCTTTTGGACACTTCATGAGCAAAACACCAAGGTGTTTTTAAAAGCAAAACACCAAGGTGTGCACACAGCTATCTGTGCACATGCCCTGTCATTACTTAATAGGCATAACAGAATCAACTAATTAGAAGGCAGGGACAAACACGGAAGGGAATAAACAGTAAAGACAGTGGAATACTCCAGTCTAATTAGAATGTGGGGGTTGGGGGAGAGAAGCTAAATAATGTCCAAATGTAGACGAGCTCCAAACGAAGGCTTGTCCCATCAGAAGAAATCAGAAGACTGACAGCAATGTTTTTCAAAATCTCAAAATTGCAGCTTTAAAAAGTTGCAGCTCTGGTTGACCCTCCCTCCCTCTTTCTTTCTTTCTTTCTTTCTTTCTTTCTTTCTTTCTTTCTCAGTAATTAACTTCCCCCTCCACCTTTTCCCAAAAAACCAACAATAAAATAGAATATTTTACTTCAAGGATGCCGCTGAAGTTTTGTTTGAAGTGAAGAGTTCTGCCATCACAAAAAGTTTGAGATGCACTGATTTAAAGTTTCTTTCCTTTTTTCTTTTAAAAAAAGAACATCTGGATTTTAACTCATTTACATTTGTGTTTTATTGCAAATATATGCTGCAACAGGTTCTTGAGACAGTACTAGTGAAATTAGGGGAAGATTTATTCTGCTTTATTAGTTGTTCTGCAAATGCTACCACATTACTGATGTCTGGAGGGACTACAGTGCATATATACCGTATTTTTTGCTCTATAAGATGCACCAGACCATAAGACGCACCTAGTTATTGGAGGAGGAAAACAAGAAAAAAAATATTCTGAATCTCAGAAGCCAGAACAGCAAGAGGGATCGATGCGCAGTGAAAGCAGCAATCCCTCTTGCTGTTCTGGCTTCTGTGATAGCTGCGCAGCCTGCATTCGCTCCATAAGACACACACACATTTCCCCTTACTTTTTAGGAGGGAAAAAGTGAGTCTTATAGAGCAAAAAATACGGTATATATATATATATATATATCCAGAACATTTGAAGTTTGAAAAGTTATGGGATTTAAGCAGGAAGTTACAGGATGTGCTGGTTAGAAATAAAGCAGTATAACCACTATAAAACTTTTTCAGCTACAATTAATATTGTAAGTGGGATTGTGTATAACCACCCTGAAAGAACCAGCAGCACAAATAATCATCAATGTGTAATAAAAAAAACTTCTGGTAGGACCCTTGTCCATTGTACCCAATGTGTGTACTCAAAAATAAGTTCTTATCATTAAGTATGGTTACCAGGAAAGAAATCCTAGAGTCTAATGTTTACTAGACTCACTGGGATATATTTGTGAGTAAACCCGAATGGGATTTGGCTATAAATTATCTAAAATCCTAGGCCTGGCTCAACATGTTTATCACTTGATGACTGCAACGTCGAGCAATGTGCCACCACAAACCAAACATTCATATCACCTCACATCACTGCGTGTGTGAATCAGCCATAGCGTGGCTTTCCCCCACCCCCAGCCCCAAAGAGCAGGTCGGGGCTGGTAGGGGAAGCCCGGGTCCCCCCCCCCCAGCCCCACATTCACTCCATAAGACGCACAGACATTTCCCCTTAGATTTTAAGAGGGGGAAAGTGCGTCTTATGGAGCAAAAAATAAGGTATTTCCTCTCTGAAAATTGCCTCTCCCCCAAAGAAGTAAAAAAGAAAACCCAGGCAAATCTCCCTTTTATCCGTTGGGATGAAACACAGAGTGGGGGGGGTGTACACACAGTTTTGAAAATACAAATTGCTAGGAAAGAAAGGGTTAAACAAATTCTCTCCACCCCCCCCATTGCTTTACATAATAAGAAAGTAAGTGGGGGGATTTATCACATGAAATTCCTCCCTGAGTAAGCCATAAGTTAAGAACCTGGCACATTTATCAGACAGGAGGGGGCTGTGTGCCTTAAACCCTGTTTTGCCTGCTTAACCCGACACCTGAATCTCCCACTCCCCTAATCCATAGCTGTCAATGTTTCCCTTTTTTTAAGGGTAATTCCCTTATTCCGAAAAGGATTCCTTGCAAGAAAAGGGAAAAGTTGACAGCTATTCCCTAATCCATGACTATCACTTATACCAGGGGTCAGCAAACTTTTTCAGCAGGGGGCCGGTCCACTGTCCCTCAGACCTTGTGGGGGGCCAGACTATATTTTGAAAAAGAATGAATTCCTATGGCCCACAAATGTGTGCTTTAAATAAAAGCACACATTCTACTCATGTAAAAACACCTGGCCGGCCCCACAAATAACCCAGAGAGGCATTTTAAATAAAAGGACACATTCTACTCATGTAAAAACATGCTGATTCCCGGACCGTCCGCGGGCCAGATTTAGAAGGCAAATGGGCCGGATCCGACCCTGGGGCCTTAGTTTGCCTACCCATGACTTATACTGCTGCCCATTCAGTTAATGCCTACGTTTTTTCAAGGTTAGACCCTTCTGCATCCTGTAATGTATTTGAGCTCCCAGCTAACTATCAAAAACATTTGCTTAATGCTTTTCCATTGAGGAATTCATCCTTGCATAGCTCAGAAATGAATGTACCCCAGAAGTCTTTACATCACAATTGTTGCATCTATTTTTCTTTTCTTATTGTGTGTCTCTCTCCCCCCCCCCCCCCATGCCAGCAATATATTTAAGCGGAAATGAAAAAGCATAATTCACAGGATGTATTTTTTAAAAAAGAACCCAGGGACACAAACATCAATAAATCTGCTACCTTTTGTTTTCAGGTAATGGCTGATTCCTCTATAGAAATGTAATCTGAGCCAACATAGCAGCGTAACAAAAACAAGGATAATGACTTACTTGGTATCATGTGGAACAGCAAGCCAGCATTTCAGCAGACTTTTTGTCCAGTTTCATGAAACCTATTCCCAATTAAAGCAACTCAATTATATCAAATCAACACTTTAGGCCCTCGTCCAACTGAATTCCCATTGACAGTAACAGATGATATTCATAACTAACATATTGCCCTGGTTTTAATGGGACATGGCTTTGTTCTCCTAAGCAGCTGACGAAATGGTGAAGCTCTCTCAGGTGGGAAGCCACTTGGTGAAATTCTCCTCCATTCCATGAAGGCTGCTGCTAAAATTAGGCTAACAAGAGCACCAGGTGTGCGGGGTTGAGTTCCATTGCAATCACAGGTGGGGAAGGGAAGTCTAACCTTTCTTGTCCCAGCTGTGGTCCCAATGTAAAGTGTGTGAGTGTGTGCATAAATGCACAATTTAAGGGAGTCGGCAGGAAGACCCCTGCCATACTTTCCAATGACACATTTAGCATCAGTTTGGCACTAACTTCTAGAGTGTTAATGTCACATTTACTAAAACGCCAATGACTCTGCTATGCTGTGGCACACGAAATTTAAAACGCCACTCTGAAGCTGTGGCAGCAGCCGACAGCAACATCTCTCCAAAGGGCACTTATCTGTCTGTACAATTATCCACCTTTTATACTCGTTTCCACTTTTCTCTGAAAGTTTAATTGACCCCAATCTGCAGTGACTGCAGAAGCCTGGAACTTCTGTTTCTCCCCGCTACTTAAGCATTGACAAATGAGGCTGTGTTTTGCAAGTGGCTTCCTCCAGGTCTAGCCCACTGGTCTCATGAACATTTACGGAGCTCCTTCGTTTCCACTGTGCAATTAAGCTTCAGTCCTAATCAAATAAGGGACGTGGGTGGCACTGTGGGTTAAACCACAGAGCCTAGGACTTGCCGATCTGAAGGTCGGCGGTTCGAATCCCCGTGACGGGGTGAGCTCCTGTTGCTCAGTCCCTGCTCCTGCCAATCTAGCAGTTTTAAAGCACATCAAAGTGCAAGTAGATAAATAGGTACCGCTCTGGTGGGAAGGTAAACGGCGTTTCCGTGCACTGCTTTGGTTTCGCCAGAAGCGGCTTAGTCATGCTGGCCACATGACCCGGAAGCTGTATGCCGGCTCCCTCGGCCAATAAAGCGAGATGAGCGCTGCAACCCCAGAGTGGGTCACAACTGGACCTAATGGTCAGGGGTCCCTTTACCTTTACCTTTACCTAATCAAGTATATATACGTGCAAGGAAGTCCCGCCACACAGGTCAGTGGAGCTTATTTCCAAGTTTGAAGGACCACAATCAAGTGCTGAGTTAAGACAAGCTGAGGCCCAATGATTTCAGTGACTGAGAGCTAATCTGCATATAATGCACAATCACATAGTAAAAAATGCTCCCGGGCTGTACCATTTCAGATTGCAAGTAGGGGAATCACATGTCTGAATGTTGCCTCATATTTAAAAATCCCCACATAGAGAGAGTTGGCATGTCAGATAGAAGGTTCCAGCTTAGCCATCTTCTCCATGTGCTAGCTTCTTGAGTACCAAGAGGTTGTTTCATAGCACAGCACTATTACCTGTCACCCCTGGTATATAGCACAGCATGGTACGCACCAGGAGCAGGTTCACTAAATGATGTATATACACTGGCTCTTATTCTCTGAGGCCAAACTACACATTACACTTAATGTGTAGCCTGCAGCTAAGTATGGGTTTATGTCTCACTCAAAAGAAAGTGCAGAGGACATGATCTAGTTTGGGCCAGCAATGTGTGGGGAGGGGAGGTTTCCCCAGCTTAGCCCTCTCCCACCCCACCAAAAAAAGAGAAACTTATCTTTCTCTCTCTCTCTCTCTCTGTGTGTTTTTTTTTAAAGGCCCTATTTTAAAAAAGTTTCATTGGGGCATAGATAGGGGATGAGGATTAAAACTTCTCTCCACATGAACTGTGATACCAATTCAGATTCCGCCCCATAACTTTTAAGTAAGAAAAGATCACATACGAAGCTGCCATCTGGATATTAGATGTAATTCATGCAGAGAATCTAAGGTGTTAGGACTGGAGTGCAAGTCATTTGTGGGCTGCAAATTTCAGTAAATACATTAATATGCATCTCTAAATTTAAATAATTATTATGCACAGCACAGTGAATATTAAGATGTTCTAAATTAAAAATTAAAGGCTTTGTAGAATATGCACAATTCAAATATTTCTCATTTGCATTTGAAAATTAAATCTCCCTTTTCTGATTACAAAGGAAGGAGCAAGAACCGCTGTTCAGTATTCAAGAGGCTCACAAACTCCAGTTTTCAAGTCATGATAAACAGCCTGTGAAAATTTGCTAGAACCTGCCATGCAAGCTCAATGTCACAGGTAATCCATTTTTTAAACAGACAAGTTTATGCTCCACTAATTTGTAACTTAAAAATTTGTTCCAGAAAGAACTGATTAAGTGGGTTTCCAATTTGCTTCCAACAAAATGCAAATTGGTCACTGCAAATTATTTTCCTCAGAAGAACAGAGTTCTAAATGCTACTATGCAAATCTATATCGCTGTCATTCTTTCAAGGTCCAGTTCCTAAAGTTTGGAGAAGCAGGATCAGTCTGTTTATAATATATATTCTTCCAATGTTGTTGTTGTTTAGTCGTTTAGTTGTGTTCGACTCTTCATGACCGCATGGACCAGAGCACGCCAGGCACTCCTGTCTTCCACGGCCTCCCACAGTTTGTTTAGACTCATGTTTGTAGCTTCGAGAACACTGTCCAACCATCTCGTCCTCTGTCGTCCCCTTCTCCTTGTGCCCTCCATCTTTCCCAACATCAGGGTCTTTTCCAGGGCGTCTTCTCTTCTCATGAGGTGGCCAAAGTCTTGGAGCCTCAGCTTCAGGATCTGTCCTTCCAGTGAGCACTCAGGGCTGATTTCCTTCAGAATGGAGAGGTTTGGAGACTTCCGGGTCGGCGCCATCGCCGAATGGCGGACTCCCTCCGAGCTCCGGAGGGAGCCGGCTTGGCAGGGGCTGGGTCCTACCGCACCGGCGATGCGGGGACCCTTAAAAACCACGGCCAGAGGAGGCCGTGGACATGGAGACTCGGCTGGCACCGTTAGCGCTCTCCCGACTCGTGAAGGAGCCTTTTTAAAGGCTACGGATCGGGTGCCGGGGAGAAGCGTGGTGCTTTGAGTTCTCTGCTATCCCTGCCGAGCGCAGCCGCATGCCATCCGGCGGAGAGCGCTGACTTCTTCCATTGAAAATTCGGCTCTAAAGAAGAACCCGTGAGTAATTGGAATATGGACTAAAAAAAAAAAGGGATAAATTTTTAAAATTCGGAGCGAACGGGGGAGGCGGAAAAAAGGAAGTCAGCCCACCCCTAAATTGTAGAAGAGCCAAAACAAAGGACTGGACAACTAAGATCGAGTGTAACTTTATCTTGCCGAATCAGCAACTTCGCGAGGGAAAATTATAAGATTGAGCTGGAGGAGAAAAGTGGAATTGTTTTTTTAAAAAAGCAATCCCCCCCCCGGAATCCCTGGAGCGATTCGTGAAACTGCCTGGAGAAAAGCGATGGAGGTTTTGACAGCTGTCAAAGAGCTGTCAAAAAGGAAGATTAAAATAGAGATTTTGTCATGAGGACTTTGCCGGTTATATTTGTTATAAATTGAATATAAACTGTTTTAAATATCGGTTAACAAGCTACTTGGACTGGTGGATGTGATTCTGGAAGGGAACTTTGCTACTGTAATCCACCTAGAGGAGCCAAGGGATATTGCATGTGTTTTTGACAGGAAACTTGAACAGTTGAATGGAACTTTTAATCTCCTGGGAAACTGCAGGAATGGAACATTATTTTGTCTACAGAGGTCTACACACTACAGGAAACAATGGAACTACTTGTTGGAAAATGAAAGGAACATGATGCAATGTTTTGCTCCATGAATAACAAGCCTCTGCAGAGACACTAGAAACTTTTGGAAAAAGAACATTTCTGTGGGAGAACAGAGAAATAAAAAGGAGGAGAATGATTGACAAGAACAAGGAAATAACAAGAACTGGACAGAACTGGGGGAACATTTGGGATATTCAGGTTTGACAAGCTTATGGATACAAAATTGGAGTTTTTACTCCTGGAAATAAAAACCTGGATAGAAGAAATGGGCCCCTTTTTTGATAGACTCCTTCTACGATTGGACATCCGTAATTAAAGACTGGCAAAGAACCTGAGGGACATAGTGTAATGTGGGAACTCCAGGAAGATATTAGAAGTAGAGGGATAGGTGAAACGCAAAGGGGAAAGAGGGGAGGGAAAATTGGAATCCAAAGGCTGTAAAATCACTATTCATATTTATCTTATTTCCATCTGTACTATGTTTGAAAGGGGGAAACTCGTGGAAGGGTATAGATCGATCTTAGGGGATGGGAATTTGGATAAATTGGGTTATTGATGATGAGTGTAATTTGGGGATAAGAACTTGTTGAATTTAATTGCTTATTTGGAAGATTTGGAACACAAGAGGGGGTAGGGAGGGGAAGTCCTAGTTATTGGCAAAAAGTTTATAGATTGGATTTAATTTGTTTTGATTTGTTTTAATTTGGAAAACCTTAATAAAAATTATTATAAAAAAAACAAAACAGAATGGAGAGGTTTGATCTTCTTGCAGTCCATGGGACTCTCAAGAGTCTCCTCCAGCACCATAATTCAAAAGCATCAATTCTTGGGCGATCAGCCTTCTTTATGGATTCTTCCAATAGTGTCATAAAATATTAACATTATAGACTAGGATCATTCTCCCAGAACAGTTTAAGAACTAACCCCCTGAGAAAATGGGAGAAGACTAAAACTGGGTAATCGGCACCCCCATTACTATGAAGCAGATCCACACCATACATTTAAAGCACATCCAACACACATTTAAACCCTATCACTTCCCCCAGCGAATCCTGAGAATTGTAGTTTGTTAAGGGTGCTGAGAAAGCGTGTTCTCCATAATAGAGAGCACGTGTTGCGGTGGGGGCCAAATAGGCCACCCCACTGTCGTTGGGCAAATTGGCCACATGCTGTGATTGGGCAAGGAGTGTTGCTGGGGAGAATGTTATGTTGCTAAAGTGTGGGAGGGGTCAGAGGTCTGAAATACAGGGCAGGCAGCCTGGGGCCTTCTCTTGGGCTGCGTGCACCGGATCACCCGCCCACCCTCCCTGAAAAAGGGGGGGTTCGTTGTCCTCTGACCTTGCTATGCCTATCATGGGGTCGTCTGCCTTGGGGCAGGGGCCTGGTAGGAATTTTGTCCATTTGGCTGATTGGCTGTTGCCATTTGGTTTTTGCCTACTGCGTAGCAAATCGTCACAACTTGTAAGGTTGGCGGTTAGGCATTGGTTAAAATTGGTTGGTGGAGGGGTAAGTGCCTACTCCTCCAATGGTGGTGCTGAAAGGGAATTCCGTTAAAGGAATCCAGGGGCTTGCCATCCCTTTTGTCCTAGTCCCTGGCATTAGACTTGGGCCGTGCAAGCCCCAGGGAGCATGAGGGTGAGAGATGGGGGACTGATGTCCAGCTTCATTTCTCCCCAATATGGTTCTCCCTGACTGGCTTCCGCTGGAATCCGGAAGTCAGTTCTGTCCCTGGGGCAAGGACAGATAGTCGTAACCAAGGCCTAAGCAACCACTCACGTGTGTGTATTTAAATAAAGATGTGGCCAAATTCATGCCAAAAACATGTGTGAAGTGTGAGTTATTGGGGTGGCCTGGGGGACCTCGACGCGCAACTATAGCTCTGTGTGGGGAAGACCACAGTCCTCAGGATTCATTGGGAAAAACACTTGTTTTACATGTGCTCTGGATGTGCTTTAAAAGTTTGGTGCACATCTGCCCATTATCTACTGCTACAAACACTATTCTGACTGATCACAACAGGAGCTGTTTTTCTACACGTATGTTGCTCCTTTGGAGAGTTATGAATGGAGCGCCAACATCTTTGCTCTGGGCTATCTCAAAACTACAGTATATCCTAATGGTGAACTCATTCTCTAAATGTAATAATAACAACAACAATTTTTTTTTTTTTAGATTTCCCAGTTCAGAAAACCGGGCTCAGGGCAGCTCACAACAAATTCAAAACACTTAATTGATGCAACAAAAACAGCATAAAATACAGTATAAAATGTGAATAACAATAAATTCAGAATTCAAAAATCAATTTAGGGGGAAAATCCATCCAATAAACATTAGATGATCACCAGGGCTAGCTGGCTAAATTAGTCCTATTTGGGCCAGCGAGGAGACCAGGGGAGAATTAGCTGTGGGATCCCAGAGAGGGTAATCTTCATAAAAAGGGGGAGGGGGAGGGAAGGAAGGGGAATAAAAGATCAGGCTAAGTTCAAATTGAAAGCCAGGAGGAATAGTTCTGGCTTACAGGCCCTGCGGAAGGAAGTTAAATCCTGCAGGGCCCTGGTCTCATGGGACAGAGCATTCCACCAGGTTGGAGCCATCACTGAAAAGGCCTTGGCCCTGGTGGAGGATAATCTGACTTCCTTAGGGCCCAGGACCTCTATACTATGATTATTCATGGACCTTAAGGTCCTCTGCAGGGCATACCAGGAGAGGCGGTCCCGTAAATACGAGGGCCCTAAGACACAAAGGGCTTTAAAAGTCAAAACCAGCACCTTAAACCTGACCTGATATTCCACCGGGAGTCAGTGCAACTGGTAAAGCACTGGGTGAATATGCTCCCATGGCAGGGACCCCGTGAAGAGCCTCGCTACAGCATTCTGTAGCCAAAACAGCATCATCAATGCACATGAAGGAAGTATCTGCAGGCTTGGGAAAACACTACCGTATGCAAAATAACACACACACACACACACACACATCCCACACACCAAAAACAATTTAAGGGGGGGGGGGGCAGCATGATGAGGACTGTGCATGCTCAGAATCCACAGAACCCTGGCTGTTGAGAGGGGAAAACATGAAAATCAGAAGTAGAGTGTCCTGGAAGAATTCCAGAATAGGAACATCCCATGCCACAACTATTTTCTCACAGGTCCTACTTGTTCTAATCTAAAGTGTGATGGTGAAGTATTTACCCCACATCCCCAGAACAAACCAAAGACAATTTGACCCTGGAGTGAAGGGCCATATTTACGCTATTACTTCAATCAAACAGCCTCATTTACTAAGCTTTCGCCCATGTCAGGCTGGTGTGCCAGATGAACTCCTCTTTCTGGCATGGTCAGACCTGGCTATGGGGACGCATGCATGAGTTATATCACAGCTAGATTACCGTAATGTGCTCTATGTGGGGCTGCCCTTGAAAGCCCACCCCTGAGATTTCAACTGGTGCAGAGTCCCACTGCTAAAATTCTGACTGAGGCAAAGCAGGGGGGTATGAAGTGGGGGGCGGAGGGGGAGGGTTGCCCTGGGTGCCACTCGGGGTGTGTGTGTGTGTGACAAGATAGTCCCTACCTCCCTCCAGCTGTAGAGCAGCCGAGGGCGCACACAGTCAGTATGGGCGCCATTTGCGCAGCATCCATACAGACATCCATATGGGCTGCCTCTCGCACAGTGGCCGTATGGACTGCCACGCATGCACAGTCCGTAAGGGACGCTGCACATGCACACTCCGTATGGAAAACTGTATGGGTGGCACGCACAAGTGGCAGCCCATATGGAGTGCGCATGTGCGGCATCCCGTACGGAGTGCGCATGCATGGCAGCCAGTATGGTTGCCGCATGAGCAGTAGGCTGCCACACATGCGCACTCCGTATGGGATGCCACACATGCGCACTCCATATGGGCTGCCACTCGCGCATGCCATCCGTACAGTTGTCCACAGGAGTGTGCGCACTCCGTATGGATGTTGCACGTGTGTCACTGGGCAGTTTGTCACGCCCCTCGGCGTCCCGCCCCGGCTGCTAGAGAGGGTTCCTCCACTACTGAGGCCAAGTGCTGGGATCATGTGACCTCATTATTGCACAGGCTGCCCCTTCATTTCCAAACACAATTTATGGTGCTGGTTCTAAGTCTTTTACAGCTCGGGACCAAGGTACTTGTGGGACTTTCTCCTCCAATATGAATCTGCCCATTAAAGTCTACTGATGTAGCCCTCCTGCACATGCTTTCTGATGCACAGCTGGTGACAATGCACAAGAGGCAGGGCTGGTCCATGACGTTTTGCTGCTTGAGGCAAAACAGAAAATGGTGCCCCACTTGCCGCCCTTCTACTTCGAGGTACAAGATCTACGACAGAAGCCACAAACACAAAACTCATTCAAATTGTGTCCAAAAGGAAAATGTTACGCACGAGAGTTAGACAGGGTGCCAGCGTTTGTCCCCTGTTTCGCTTAGTAAATGAATAAATGCTTAAGTCAAGAAAGAACTTAGCATATGAAGTTGAATGTATGTATACACCAAAATCTTGAGGAAAAATTTCCTGAAGAAAGAAATTAAATATTGTAGCTTAAGCCAAGAAGGAATGTAACATATGGACTTGAATGTTTATAAATATATCAAAACCGTGAGAGAGAATTTACTGAAGAAGCTTGAGACTCTTCATGGGTGAAACAAACTTATCTTCATTGATATCTAACCCTTGAGCGCAACATCGCCGACACTTCATTTGATCAAACTTACCTTTGTTGATATCTACAGGAGCCTGGCTAAAGGAACTTTAAAGACTGAATTTTCCTTTTGGACACAATTTGAATGAGTTTTCTGTTTGTGGCTTCTGTAGTAGATCTTGTACCTTGTTCTCTCAATTTTTGGATTATTAATATAAGATTTACAATGTAGAATGGTTTGGTAGTGGCTACTTGAGGTACAGATCTGTCAACTCTCCCAGTTTCCCCAGCCTGCCACCTGAGGCAACTGCCTCATGGGCCCTGAAAAGAGGCATTTAAAAAATTTATGGTGGCTCCCCAATAACTCTTTACAGTGGTACCTTGATTCTCAAACTTAATCCGTTCCAGAAGTCCGTTCCAAACCCAAAGCGTTCCAAAACCAAGGCGCGCTTTCCCGAAGAAAGTAATGCAAAATGGATCAATCCGTCCCAGACTTTTACAAACAACCCCTAAAACAGCAATTCAGCATGGATTTTACTATCTAATGAGACCACTGATCCATAAAATGAAATCAATAAACAATGTACTGCAGTCACACAATCAGTCAACCAGTAGCTGAACTGGGTTCCACACAGTCACAAAAACAAACAAAAAAGTCGCAAAAACAAAAACGCAAAATAAATAGCAAAAACAGACAGACCTCAGCGTAACACTCAAAATAGAGCATGTTTGGCTTCCGAAAAAGGTTAGCAAACCAGAACACTTAATTCTGGGTTTGCAGCTTTTGGGTTCCAAGTTGTTCGAGTATCAAGGCGTTTGAGAACGAAGGTACCACTGTACTTCCATCCTGCTAGGAGCTAAACACTTTTTATTTACTGCTGCAATTGTAGAGAGGTTTGGTAGCAGTGTGGTCAAGATGACTTTAGCCACTACTGTATTATGGTTCTCCTCATCAGAGGAAACCTGTTAAGTTTTCAAGCCTTCCTCCAAACACAGTTCATAATCTACTTCTCCAACCATCTGCCAGCTTCATGAAAGGCATTGAGACCCGTTACTGCAGAATCCATCAAGTTAATTCAGTCTTGGAAATGGTATCTTCTCAAACACTCCAAGGTTGTAAAACAGATAACCAGCAGAAAGTTTAAATCAAGAGGTTGTTGTTGATTTAAATAAAGTTAGTAAAATTGTTTTTAAAATAAACCTGGCGATGCATGCAAATCTAACCATGAAATGGGAAAAGGGAAAAAAAAAACTTGCTTTGAATATCAGGAGATGTTGTTTTGGCAGTTGAACAAGGCAAGAGCTTCATAAGTCGCTCTTTAATGCTGTGTTTGGTACTGCTCTGGGTGTACAGGAAACCTAGAAGATACATGATCAGGGCTGTTAAAATCTCTTTAAAATAAACTTGCAGGCTGCACATCAAACATTTGCATATTGAGGGAGGTAGCACGGGGAGCAAGCAGGCAAACATTCCCAGTCGAGAAACACGGAGGACAACAAAATATCCACCTCTTTGCATTTATACCATGCCCCAGAGGCTTTTGTACAAATTATCTCTTTTTATAAGTGGATCATCGCAGAGAGCCAGATGTCTGGGTGTTTTTTTTAAAAAAGATTAAGTGACAAAATATTGACAGACACATCTGTAATTGCTTTAATTGCATTGTGATTCAAATATAAAACACTTTGTTGTCCCCCATGATGTTTTAAGCTCTACTGCTGAGTTCGCATCAAACTTTAGCACTTGTCATTCACACAGGAACTGTGATAACCAGCTGGTACTTTTGCCTTTCCTTGATATGAGCCTACTCTGGAGTTTTTTTCTGTATCATTGCAGAATTCTTGTTGGAGTTTTCATGTGCAGGCTAAGTCTTAATTGATCAGTTCAGTTGCTATAAAGATAACATGACCATGACTGAAACATGGGAGATTACTACCATGAAGAATGAGAAGGAAGTGGGAACTGTTACTATAATTTTATGGGGCAAGGCAGGCTGCCAGAGTTTGCCACGGGTTTCCAACCGCTATGACACATGCCTACAAGGTGCTTGTGAATGCACATATATCTAAAGTGACCTTCCTTGCTGCTGTCGTGCTCCTGGCCCCTCCTACTGCTTCTGAAAAAAACTTTCCAGTGCAGTTAATGGGAGGCTTTTTACAAATCCTAATTGTGGCATGCAGGGCTTTTTTTTTCAGCCAGAACTCACCAGACCTCAGTTCTGCACACCCTCCAACATTTCTCTGATGAAAATAGGGATGCCCTATTCCAGGGGTCAGCAAACTTTTCCAGCAGGGGGCCGGTCCACTGTCCCTCAGATCTTGTGGTGGGCCGGACTATATTTTTGGGGGGTGGGGGTGGGGAAATGAACGAATTCCTATGCCCCACAAATAAGCCAGAGATGCATTTTAAACAGATTCTACTCATGTAAAAACACCAGGCAGGCCCCACAAATAACCTAGAGATGCATTTTAAACAAAAGGGCACACTCTAATGTAAAAACACGCTGATTCCCAGACCGTCTGCGGGCCAGATTGAGAAGGCGATTGGGCCGCAGCCGGTGCCCAGACCTTAGTTTGCCTACCCATGCCCTATTCCATAATGATAATTTTACTATTTATACACCACACATCTTACTGGGTTACCCCAGCCACTCTGGGCAGCTTTCAACATATATAAAAGCATATAAAACATAAAACATTTTAAAAATAAGTAAATAAAAATCTCTATACAGGATTGCCTTCAGATAGCTTGGGGGTCAGATAACTCCATACCCTCCAACATTTTTCCAGGGACATCCTAAGGAAAAGTGGGACATTCCAGGATCAAATCAGAAACCGTGATGGCTTCTCTAAATCATTTGAAGATGGCTCACTAACGTTCTTTGCATAATGATGAGAAACCGAAAGAAAGTGATGGCAAGGGTGGGACAGTAAGTTAGGTTTTTGTTTTTGTTTTATTTAATATTTTAAAAGGTTTGCTTGATACTCCGTTGTGTTGTTGGCCCTGAATGGGGTGGGGGGCAGGTGATACTGACTAATGTCACATTGTGTCACAAGTTTGTATATATTTTCATATATTAAGGTAGAGGTAAAGGGACCCCTGACCACTGGGTCCAGTCGTGGCTGACTCTGGGGTTGCGGCACTCATCTCGCTTTATTGGCCGAGGGAGCCGGTGTACAGCTTCCAGGTCACGTGGCCAGCATGACTAAGCCGCTTTTGGCGAACCAGAGCAGCGCACAGAAACGCTGTTTACCTTCCCACCTATTTATCTACTTGCACTTTGATGTGCTTTTGAACTGCTAGGTGGGTAGGAGCAGGGACTGAGCAACGGGAGCTCACCCTGTCGCGGGGATTCGAACCGCGACCTTCTGATTGGCAAATCCTAGGCTCTGTGGTTTAACCCACAGCGCCACCCACATCCCTTTTTCATATCTTAGTTTACTTTAATCATTGTAGTAATGTGTTCTCGCCTCTTTTTTTCCTTACATCCAACTTACACCCCCCTCCTCTGGTCTGGCCTTGATAGTTTCCCCTCAGGCCAATATATTTAAGCAACATTGTTTTGGCAGGTGAATAACCCTTTAAATTGATAGGATTTTCAGTTCCCCTCCCCACAATGATAGTAGGAAACAGGATGAGAAATGCAACAATAAATGTTAATAGCTATTGTCATCGCCTCAATTAAACAGAGTTCAAGGGAATACACATTTCAGCAGCACACAGAAATGGGTTGCACAATTATAACAGCCTGGTTCGATAAGTTGTCATTCAGTTAGTTGTTTTTTCACAGCTGAAGAATGTTGTACCATTAAATATTGCCAGCATTCACGTGAAACCTGATTGGCTCACAAGCTAGTGAACAGGTTGCAGCTGGAGTAGAAGCTCGATTATTGCAAAAATTGTCACCATCCTAAGCACTAAGAAGAGATTGTAGCAGCTGCTGTTGTAGAAGCTATTACATAAGAAAATCAAAGGTTTCCTTTGATCACCCACAAAACTTTATTTGGGGAAAGACAGCATAAAACAGAACTCCTAAAACTAGCCTTTTGGCCAGTTATGTTTCCAAAATCCATAATTACCTTTTCTCAGAATATAAATCTGTCTTGCCTGTAAAACTCTGCTGTATCCGGAACCAAACACCATTTAACCTTACAATCCTTTTATAGCTAGTAGAGGAAAGAAGGGATATTTGCAATGTCACAGTATGGAGTATGTTTTACTAGATATTGCTAAGCAAGAGAAGGTGAGTGGTGATTTTGGTGGCAGCCATGCATTCTCATGAATTGCCTTGTGCTAGCAGAAGCAAAACACCAGAAAATAGAGAAACTTTGAGAGTTGAAGGCGGAACAAATATAAAAGCAAAAGGAGCACATTTATCTTGTGAGAACAGTGAGTCAATCCAAAATCTCAGTTATTCTATTTTCATGCCTCCAGTTTAGAATAATAGTGTAAACTGGTGGTCGTTTTTCATATTTTATGTTGTTTCTATCAAATAATCAAGGACACTGTTTCATTCAACAGTGCAGGAGAAAAGGATGATGTAACATGAATTATGAGACCAATGAGTAATCAAAGTAGTAGCGGTTAGTTCTTTTATTTCAGGGCAAAACACATCTCTCGGTTGCACACACAACTGTCTTTTTTCCTTCTGCACCCTTTGCCCTCTTCCATTTCATCCTTTCCATTTGTTTGCTCGGTGAAAGCATTTGAACAGACATCATGCTCCATAATTTACAGTCCCTTTCTCCTTCTATGCCACTGCTTTGAATTATGGCATCTTAGACCACATCTGCAAAAGAATACTGGACCCAGTAGAAAACTAATGTTCCTTTGGAATCATTGTGTCTCCTGTGAATTGGATAAGCATTATAAAATAGCTACTGATGATTGAAGCAGTGAGGGAAAGAAAGCTATTTTTGATATGAACATTTTTGTGCATGAAAATTGGTCAATACTTCACATATTTCCAGCAAGTTTCAAGTCTGAATTCTCTAGTTTGTAGAAGGTTACCTCTTTCTTCTACAGCCTTATGAAATCTGGGGTGCGTTAAGGCTGCCCCTCTTTTCAGCTGCGAAGTAATTGTTGGTGAAAATAATAATTTCATAAAATTATGTCATTTTGATGATTCCATTTGTTTTGAACCTATGGCCTACCTAAATTGAAAAAGCCTGTGCCTGCCTACCTTTTATTGTACAGAGCTAGCTGCTTTTACTTTACACAGTGAATGTACATTCCAGAAAACTGAAAAGAAAACGTTTTCTCCCTAGCAGAGAGCGCGTGTTACGGTGGGGGATAAAAGCCATCCCATTGTTGCTGGACGGATTTGTGGAGGGACCCAGGCAATGTATTGGTTAATCGGGTCACTGGGGAGAACTACTTGTTGCCAATTTTGAAGGAGGGGTCAGAGGTTTTAAATACTGGTCGCCCAACTTTGAGCGTTCTCTTGGCTGCTTGCACCAGATCACCCGCCCACCCTCCCTGTATTGGGGGGGGGGGTTGTTCACTTGACCTTGCTCTGCCTGTCATGGGGTCGTCTGCCTTGAGGCAGGGGCCTGGTAGGAATTTGTCCATTTGGCTGATTGGCTGGTGCCATTTGGTTTTGCCTACTGCGTAGCAAATCGTCACAACTTGTAAGGTTGGCGGTTAGGCATTGGTTCAAATTGGTTGGTGGAGGGGTAAGTGCCTACCCCTCCAATGGTGGTGCAGAAAGGGAATTCCGTTAAAGGAATCCAGGGGCTTGCCATCCCTTTTGTCCTAGTCCCTGGCATCAGACTTGGGCCGTGCAAGCCACCAGGAGCATGAGGGTGAGAAGTGAGGGACTGAGGCCCAGCCTCATTTTCTCCGCAAAATTTGTTTCCCTGACTGGCTGCCGCTGGAATCCGGAAGCCAGTTCTGTCCCTGAGCAAGGACAGATAGTCGGAACCAATGCCTAAGCAACCACTCACTTGGGTGTATTTAAATAAAGTTGTGGCCAAAATCGTGCCAAAAACCCAAACCAAAATTGATGTGTGAAGTGTGAGTTATTGGGAGGTGGCTTGGGGACCCCGACACGCAATAGACTGTTAGACTCTATGGTGACCGTTGTATGCATGAAAAGAGAATCGGCTCTGCATGGCAATTGAGATAAATATTGGATATTATTGGGAGACATTTAATGAAAAGGAAAATTAGTCAAAGTCTTAATAAAGAAAGACACTGTAAAATTGTTGTATGTGATCACATAGTTACATGATGAGCTAAAAGATTTGGTTCCGGAAGATGACTTTGGATTGCAACAATTAAGACTGCTGTGATTCTTTGGTGAATAGAAATGCCATGTGTCATCTGGAAGAGTATAAAAACATTGCTTTGGATGTGGTTTCCTGTAGCCTCCTCCTTATTTTTGAGGCTGCCCCTATGCACATTAAATTTCAATAAAGTCCTATCTTTTTCACTCGGATGCTACTTCTGTGAGGGTAACCGCTAGTCTAGGAACAATGAGCATAGCCAATATTTATGTTGCGGGGTCAGGGTTTATGTAGCGGGGGCAGAACCGAGCCATCTGTGATGGAATTGGTCATTTAGTTAAGTATTTTTTATTTATTTACTTGATGGGAGGGGCAGCTGTTATATGACAAATATGCCCATAATCAAATGAATTGTCATTCAGTTATCAGATCAAGGATAGGTAGTAATACGCAAATATGTCAGTTTTGATTTCTCTCACTTTTTCATCTTCTTCAACCTTAAATTCAGTTCTCTACATTTCTACATCAGCTTGCAGATATATTTTTTAACAGAAGTCCTCATGAAAATCCATCACCATTTTTTGTGATTTTCTCCTACTGTACATATTTTCACAGAAACAATTCCCCCTAATATATTGGGTTGTTGTAGGTGTTAATATTAATTAATGTTCACTTTTAGCTACTTAACTCTGAATTTTGTGCACAATACTTGGCTGGAGAACTGCATTGCAAAATTCAGATAAGCACAAATTTCGAAGGATAACTGTTTCAGTTCACATAGTTTTGGGAAATGGGAAATGTGTAAGTAATTTTTATCTTGTGAACGCTTACAGAATGAATGTAGTTGATCAAGGGAGTCATGGACTCAAAAGGTTGAAAACCTCTGATCAAGAAAAGACAACTGGAAATCATTTATGTATGCAACAACAGCAGCAATAATTCTACTAGCACAAGCTTGGAAGACAGAGGAAACCCCAAACAAAAGAACAATGGCAAGAGAAACTCATGGAATATGCAGAATTAGCAAAATTAACAGATAACTTACATGAAAGGGACAACAAAGACTTTAAAAGAAAATGGGAACCATTTACAATGTATATGAAGAGACAACATGAAGAGTTGGACTCATTGGTGGGGTTTGAGTAAACATTCACAAATGTAAATAATAATAATAATGATAATAATAATAATAATAATAATAATAATAAGTAATAAAAGATGTATTAGGAATTAATTGGGGAAATAATACGCAGGATGAGTAAATTGAAAATAAAACAAAGTGGAAGTATGAGGGAAGTCCAGGAGAGGGGGGCAGGAAATAATGGAAAATTGTTAGAGAGATATTTCATAAAGGATGTATATATTGAAAAACCAATAAAAACTAGAAAAAGGGGGGGGAACCCTCTGATGTACAGTGGTACCTTGGGTTACATATGCTTCAGGTTACATACGCTTCAGGTTACACACTCCGCTAACCCAGAAATAGTACTTCAGGTTAAGAACTTTGCTTCAGGATGAGAACAGAAATCAGGCTTCAGCGGCACAGCGGCAGCAGGAGGCCCCATTAGCTAAAGTGGTGCTTCAGGTTAAGAACAGTTTCAGGTTAAGAACGGACCTCCGGAACGAATTAAGTACTTAACCCAAGGTACCACTGTATAGGATTTAACCACCAGTCTAATTCACCCAAACAACAAAGTAGAGTCAGTTCCTCTGTAGTTCTTCCTCCACTGCCCACATCAAGAGTTTACTTGGGGGGAAAGAACTCAGCTGCCCTAAACAGATCCTTGGAAACTGAACAGTACTAATTCTCAAAGAAGCTACTTCCTTGGGCTTAATTTCACTAAAGCAGCATCTGCCAAGGAATGGATCACACCAGAATTAACAGCACTCAAGTAGAGAGAGGAAGTCCAACTGTCCAATTCCCATACCACATCATTTTAAATCCTATCCAATTGCTCTGGTGTGGCACTATGTCAAGAACATTGAGGAAGGATATGTTGTTGTTGTTGTTGTTAAATATATGAACTACCTTACACCAAAGTCTCCTGGAGACTGGCTCTGCATATATTTTGTGGCCCACACTGAGAATTCCAATCAGATTCAGTGGTACCTCTAGTTATGGACTCAATCCGTTCCGGGGTGCCTTTCGCACCCTAAAAAGTCCACAACTAGAGCACCGCTTCTGTGCACGCGCATGGCACAATAGAACATTTCTGTGCATGTGTGAAGCACGCAGAACACTTCTGTGCGCGGTGAAACCCAAAAGTATACAGTTCCGGGTTTGCTGCGTTTGCAAGCGGAAAGGACACAACATGAACCTAACACAATACGAGATATGACTATACTGTTTTTGAAACTTAAAATTTATGAAATAATAAATCTCTTTGTATTCACTTTGAAACATGAAAAAACAAACACCTGTATCCTGAAACCTTCATATTATGAGCAAAATAATTGAATGCCTAGCCTGTTGCATCTCAAGCCCCAAATATCCATTTTCTTCTGTCTTGGAATGTCTTTTTTAATAAAAAAAACTATTTTATTAGAAGTACCTGTTATCATCTCACCACAACAAAAGTTAAATGTATTCATGGTGTTATCTTAACTCTGGAAATTGCTTTTTAATGCCAGCATTGTTCAAAAGCATTCCAAGAAAGCATTTAATCTGTTGGGTGCTCGTGAATGGTATTGCAGAAGCTGGAAAATATTAATTGACAACAATAACAAAAAGTGTTATATCATTGTATACAGTAAGCCACAGGAAAAATTGATTTAACCATTGTATTCAAGAACTGGGAAACAGCTCTCATCTTATGAAGTTTGTGTTAGCTGATGTGACCATTTGTGTGTGGATGCATGTGTATAAGCCAAATACAACAGTAATTCAAAACAGCTGTGGTCTAAACTACAGAGCCTAGGGCTTGCCAATCAGAAGGTCAGGAGTTTGAATCCACACAATGGGGTGAGTTCCCGTTGCTTGGTCCCAGCTTCTGCCAACCTAGCAGTTCTAAAGCACTTCAAACTGCAAGTAGATAAATAGGTACCACTCTGGCGGGAAGGTAAACAGCATTTCCGTGTGCTGCTCTGGTTTCGCCAGAAGCGGCTTAGTCATTGGCCACATCACCCGAAAAAACTGTCTGCGGACAAATGTCGACTCCCTCGGCCAGTAAAGCGAGTTGAGCACCGTAACCCCAGAGTTGTCCATGACTGGACTTAACTGTCCCCTACACTTTTTTTTTTTAAGGGTGGGAAAACGCATTTGGGAGGTAGCCCAACTGACAATAATGAAATTAAGAAAAAGTCAGTGTTTTTTTTGTTTTGGTAGAATGCTGTCCATTTTCTAAATTGTAGAACATTAGCATTAAAAAATGAGGTTGTTTTTCAGTACAGTGGTACCTCGGGTTAAGTACTTAATTCGTTCCGGAGGTCTGATCTTAACCTGAAGCTGTTCTTAACCTGAAGCACCACTTTAGCTGCAGCCGCACCACCAGAACACGATTTCTGTTCTCATCCTGAAGCAAAGTTATTAACCTGAAGCATTATTTCTGGGTTAGCGGAGTCTGTAACCTGAAGTGTATGTAACCCGAGGTACCACTGTATTCTAAACCCATATATGAAAACTTGCAGTTTAATCATTGTATAACCTATTCTGTAAGTGTTTCAACCTGCCTTTCGGGGAGGGGGTAGGAATCAAATCTGTATTGCCAGATACAGTTGGAAGGCCATCCAATCCAACCCCTTCTCAACTAAAACATCCATGACAGATGGCCCCCCAACCTCTGCTTAAAAACCTCCAAGGAGTCCACAACTCCCAAGGGAGACCATTACACTGTCAAACAGCTCTTACTGTCAGAAAGTTTTCCCATATGTTTAGGTGGAATCTCCTTTTTTGTAACTTGTAACTGAGTACCAATAGGTGTGGCTCTGTGTGTTCAGATGTTCTCAGCAGCTAAGAATGAACTAGCTGTCTACAAGTCTGGAAAAATAAAAAAGGTTTTAAACTCTCTTTATTGAGAGCATACTATAAATGGAGAATACCTCTCTAGTCACCAGCACCTGCCTCAAATATCCATCTGAATATTGAAAACAATTGGTATATGAACATTAGTAACGATTCTGTGAAATCTGTTTTCAGCCCAATATGATTCAAAAAATATAATGCAACCTTTATAAATTGCTTTCGAAGTTTAGAGTGTTCTGAACATTTCATATGTCTACTCTTACTGTTCCTTAAAACAGTCCTAATCATGCAACTTTCATAGAGTTCCACTCCTATAATTCACCCAAGTGAGGAAAAAATGGCGCCAATCATTATTCTGAAATAACAAATAAGCCTACTTGTTTTAATATCAGCAAGATTGTTAGCTGCTTCACTGAGCTGAATTAATAAATTCCGTGGATAAAGAAACCCACATTCTCTAATTAGAAAACGAGAGCCTGTTTGATTTGGAATGCTGTCCTGAGATACTGCTACCATCCATCACGGTCAGTATGTAATTATTACAAATTATTTTAGAATTCAAAGAACGTCAAAATTGATTTCTGCATTAAAGATCTCATGGGCAGAGTGCAAATGCATCCACGTGAAAAAATTCTGAAGTGCTAAATCCAGCTTGTGTAAAATCAACATCTCTGTACAGATTTATTTATTTACTTATTTGTGTATTGGGCCATTTACGAAGAGCCTTATGTTTCTTACTTTCTCCCCAATTTCTCATTATCATGGTAGAATAAGATCTGGGAGTTGGATCCACCACTGACAACCACCCAAATAATACATCTGTGAAGGGGAACCACTGGTCCTGGGATCAGGAAAGATTACGAGAAGTTATTACGACAACAATAAACCAGGTTGATTTATTTATTCAAATCGACATATCCGGGGGGTTTGAACACAGGGCTAGATTTCTACTGTTTTATGTAAAGTCTGTAGCTTTATGGTTTTAGCTTGCATTGTGATGCCAGATTTGATATTCTGTACCTTTATTTTTTCTTAAAAGGTACAGGGACCCCTGACCATTAGGTCCAGTCGCGGATGACTCTAGGGTTGCACATTCATCTCGCTCAATAGGCCAAGGGAGTCGGCGTTTGTCTGCAGACAGCTTCTGGGTCACGTGGCCAGCATGACTAAGCCACTTCTGGTGAACCAGAGCAGCACACGGAAATGCCGTTTACCTTCCCGCCAGAGTGGTACCTATTTATCTACTTGCACTTTGACGTGCTTTCGAACTGCTAGGTTGGCAGGAGCAGGGACTGAGCAATGGGAGCTCACCCCGTCATGGGGATTCGAATCACCAACCTTCTGATCGGCAAGCCCTTTAAATTTTCTTACACTGTCCTTAATTAATTGTTATTTGACACATCTGTGTATAACGTTTTAAGTTCTATACATCTGTTTTATCAGTATCAGTTAGCTACACTGGTTAGTGAGCTCTGATCCACAAGTATTACATTTACCTTTATGGATATCCTATCAAAATTATTTGGTATGTATTCCTCATTCCTCATTTATTATTTATTCATTATTTACATGCAGGTTGCTCAGTATTATTTTTGTTGTCATTCATTGTATGTAATATATTTGATTTCATCATCAGCTGACGAAGTTTAACCTTCAAAACAGTTGATTCAATCCGGACATACTGTTCTCTTCTGCTTGTTTGCTGGTTCTATTGAATTCTTCATGTTGGAACACCCACCACCAAAATATTTTTGGACATCATCCATTGAAAGGCTTGCGACGAGGTGTTCCCTCCCAGCAATTCATTATGCTGACTACTTCTTGGTTATGGACTGATCTATCTATCTATCTATTATTTTGAAGTTGAAGACTTGTAAATTTTGGATGACATTCTAACCACTAATAATCATACATTTACTACATTTATTAGCCATGTGTTGCGGCTGTATTTGAGCAGTCTTGGCTTAGGGCAGGCTTCCTCAACCTCAGCCCTCCAGAAGTTTTGAGACTACAATTCCCATCATCCCGGACCACTGGTCCTGTTAGCTAGGGATCATGGGAATTGTAGGCCAAAAACAGCTGGAGGGCCGAAGTTGAGGAATTCTGGCTTAGGGCAACATAACGTCCACCCTCCCCACAGATGATGTCATACAGGTCAAGGTAGAGCTTGCACAAAAGGGAGGGGCTTTTGCAAAGCCCTCTTCATGCAGCTCCCAAAGTGCCCAAGAAGCAGCGCTATGCCGATGTGAGGGAGGTGATTCTGCTTGGTGCAAGGCTTGGATGTACTTCTCCATGAAGAGGTTGGGGGATCAGTGCCACTGCCATGGCTGCCACCTGGCTGCCTAAAGAAGAAGCAGAAACACCCTCCCTCCTTTTCAAAGGAGAGGCGGCAATGTGCCAAAGGGTGCTTTGCCACTTTATTGAAAGCCTTGAAGGCAGCCCTGTTTAGGGAACTTTTTAATGTTTGATGTTCTATTGTGCTTTTAATTCTGTTGGGAGCCACCCAGAGTGGCTGGGGAAACCCAGCCAGATGGGCAGAGTATAAATACAGTGGTATCTTGGGGGTTACAGACACTTTGGGTTACAGACTTCACTAACCTGGAAGTAGTGCCTCGGGTTAGGAATTTTACCTCAGGATGAGAACAGAAATTGTGTGCTGGCGGTGTGGTGGCAGCAGGATGCCCCACTAGCTAAAGAGGTACCTCAGGTTAAGAACGGTTTAAGGTGAAGAACGGACCTCTGGAATGAATTAAGTTCTTAACCAGAGGTACCATTATTATTATTATTATTATTATTATTATTATTATTATTATTGAAGCACTTGCCTGCAAAGCCCATACCACCCAACTTTCCTCAGATGAAAATAGGGACATTTCCCACTCACGACAACTGACCCTCCTCAACCCCCCATTTTTTGGTCACACCCCAGCAGAGCATTTCCTATCAGAAGAAGGGGAATTGTCACCACAGCTACACCAATGGGGCACAGCACACACACTCCAACATCCTGAGGAAAGCCCTTAGTACCATTGTATTTTATTCTTCGATAGATTTACCAAAAGAAGAACACACACCAATAAATAAATTTTAGAAAGGAGCAAGATTAGACATGGATGCACAAAGATTTTTTTTTTTTAATCAAGACTCCTTGCACTCTGCTCTGCTCTGCTCCCCCTTTCTTCCTGGCCAGGGTGTCTCTGCCTCCTGCCTCCCCCTCAGAACCAGTGCTTCACACGGAGCTGGGCCTCACTGGCCACAACCTCTCCTCTTCCTCACCTGGTCTCCAGCAGCTGCTATGAGCTGCCCAAGGGGGGAGGCTGGCAGCAGCAGCCATGAAGAGGCAATGAGATGCTTCCTCACAGCCACTGCTGTCACTCAGGACAAGCGCTGGCTCATCCTCTTCCCCGATTTCAGTGGTGGCAGCACTTGGCAGGGGAAATAGGGACATTCCGGGATCAAATCAGAAGCCAGGATTCTGGGATTGATCCTGGAAAATTGGGACACTTGGAAGGTATGAAAGCCAATTGAAAGAGGCCCCACTGCTTTAAAGGAGAGGAAAGATTGCTTCAAAGGATGCTTCACAAAGTTGCTGAGGGGATTTTGACAGGTGGGCACGGTCAAATTTGGATCCCATGGAACAAAAAAAACAAAAAACAAAAACACTTTTAGAAGACTCCTGTGAACAAAAAAAGAGAGTTCCTACTCCTGGAAGGACAGATCATGAAGCTGAGGCTCCAGTACTTTGGCCACCTCATGAGAAGAGAAGACTCCCTGGAAAAGACCCTGATGTTGGGAAAGATGGAGGGCACAAGGAGAAGGGGATGACAGAGGACAAGATGGTTGGACAGTGTTCTCGAAGCTACCAGCATGAGTTTGACCAAACTGTGGGAGGCAGTGGAAGACAGGAGTGCCTGGCGTGCTCTGGTCCATGGGCTCACAAAGAGTCAGACACGGCTAAACGACTAAACAACAACAACTCCTGTGTCTGGCACCCCAGTTGCAATTTTCAGGAATTTTAGAGCTTGAATGAACATGGAAAGTCCTTAATATAACATGCTAAGCCAAGAGGGTTTCCCCCTTAATTGAATCATTACAATGGTTCTTCGGTGGTATAAATAGCAAATTGCCTTAAAAGGCACAGGTCTTTTTGACTGATTGCAATTTAATATGGACTACATACAAGGCCAAACCCTTCAGGCTTGCTGAGAAACTTTTCTTCCTTCCAAAATCTTGAAATAGCCCTCTTGCATAACGGCAAAGTAAAAAAGTTTCTTCCTCTCACCATATCAGCAAGTTGAGAAATGAAGTATTTGGTGCAGGAGGTAGCAGAATGCTGACAGAGGGACTACAACAACAGGTCAAAGATCAAGCCTGAAGTCATCCTTTTATCAACACCTTACCACGTATTATTCACACACAGCGGAGGCTTCAAAGAGGGCCGTGGAATTAATTAGAATTTATCATCCATAACGTAGTGGAAAGTTCCTGACCCAGGGGTTTCGACAGATTTATTTCATATCGCCCTGACTCCTGGCAGACGTTTTCCATGACACATCCTTCGAGGAGGTTACATTTAGATGGCCTTAAATTACAGATGAGATTATGAGTAGTGACAAAACAGACAGATCTATGGTGTCGCATTTTATTGCCTTGTCAGATTTAATGAAATGAACACTGTTCATTAGCTTTCTGGAAATTAAAAAATACTCCAGATTAAAATAGACATAAAAGATGCCTCTCTCTTAAAATAAATACATAACTTAGAAGGCTTCACAGGTAGACTAACAAATCCTCACAATTAAAGTAGTGCAGGTAAAAGCCAATTGTGAACAGACTTAATTTAAAGAAGAATAATGGCATCATAGATTTGAAGGGGCATCTAATCCAATCCTTTGTGTGGTACAGGAATCATTGCCATGAGCTGTGATCTCCCGGAGACTGAGTGACATTGCCAGACAAGAGGACATAGCCCAGGTAAAACCAGGGATGTTCCTAGGGGACCAGATTTATTGGACCATACCAGCCCCCTACCTTGCAGAAATCCACTATGTGGAATACCACAGACTTCTTACAGCGGCTAGATTAAATGTCCTTGACTCTGTGATATTGTGGGGAAGGTACAGGGGAGTACCATACGCCCAGAGAACCTGTCATTGTGCCATCGGTGTGGTTGAGTCCACCGAACACATTCTCTTGACTTGCCCTTCTTATGCTGAGCTTAGACAAAACTTTATAGACCCACTCCTATGTCAATTTAGCTTCCTACCCAGAGAAAACCAGGTTTTACACTTGCTGAATAATGTCACTAGAGCTATACCTTCCTTGGTGGCCAAATTTCTTTTTTTAGCTTTTAAGCGTTGCAAGACTATAATTGACTGTATTGATATGGGGCTATCTGTTTAGCCCATTTTAGTGTTGGCTAAGCTCTAAATCTTCCTGGATGTTTAACTGTGTATTGACAAATGTACTTTTTCTGACTGACGGTCGAATAAAAGGTTGATGATGCCATGAGCACATTTTCTGATACCATTTCAGGAGTGCATTGGAATCAAAAGAGCAAAAAATAATAAACCGCTTCAGCTTTAACTTTGAATATTTGCACTGGTTAAAACTGGTCTGCACCAACTGATTTGCTAATGATCTGGTTGATGCCCTGAATAAACACATGAAAAGTTACAGCCTTGAAACAAGTATGCCTCTGAACAACAGATGCAGGAGATCATGTGCAGGCGGGTCCTATTGCACCTATGTCCTGTTTGTGAGCTTCTCATAACCACTGTGGGAACAGAATGCTGGACTAGATAGGTCTTTGGTCTGATCCAACAAGGCTGCTCTTACTTTTTTATGTTCTTAAAAACATGTCTTGGCATGGGGTATTGGTGGGAGAAGGTCACCTCTTCCCTTACACCCCAATAGCTGGTGTTGGTGAACATTATGTTCGGACCAGCACAGAATATCTAGGCTCAAAATAGAGTGCTCACAGGCAGCTGTTGTGTGCAAGGATCTCAGCCTCAGCCCAGTATACCTGAAGGAGCGTCTCCAACCCCAGCTGAGGTCCAGTGCTGAGGGCCTTTTGGTGGTTCCCTCACTGGAAGAAGTGAGGTTAAAGGGCACCAGGCAGAGTGCCTTGTCGGGAGTGGTGCCAGCCCTGTGGAACGCCCTCCCAGCAGATGTCAAAGAAAGACTCCACTGTCTGGCTTTTAGAAGACATCTGAAGGCAACCCTGTTTAGGGAAGTTTTAAATGTTTGGTGTTTTTAATATTATGTTGCGATCCGCCCAGAGTTAAATTACTATTATTATTATTAGTAGTAGTAGTAGTAGTAGTATACCCTTATTGGTATAAAAGGTAAAGGGACCCCTGACCATTAGGTCCAGTCGCGGACGACTCTGGGGTTGCGGCGCTCATCTCGCTTTATTGGCCTAGGGAGCCGGCATACAGCTTCCGGGGCATGTGGCCAGCATGACTAAGCCACTTCTGGCGAACCAGAGCAGCGCACAGAAACGCCGTTTACCTTCCCGCCAGAGCGGTACCTATTTATCTACTTGCACTTTGATGTGTTTTTGAACTGCTAGGTTGGCAGGAGCAGGGACGAGCAACGGGAGCTCACCCCATCGCAGGGATTCGAACCGCCGACCTTCTGATCGGCAAGTCCTAGGCTCTGTGGTTTAACCCACAGTGCCACCCAAATTTGTATAAATAAAGTTTAGGGTTGCAACTACCAAGCATCTCTTGTAGCCCAACTGCACCTCCAGCTGAGCCAATTCTCTTCCAGCAATGCCAGCACTATGTTATCCCACTTGGCTGGCCATTAGGGATGGCATTTTACCAAAGTCTGTGAAATAACGTACGAGAAGATAGAAATGTGCCCAAAATGAGGGGCGATTTAATGTTTTATGAAGATTAGACATCCGAAAAGCATCACCCTGGAGTCACACAGCCTTTTGATTTATAACCAAAATAATAAAATAACCAATGATTTCAAATGTCAAGCTAGTGTCTTTTATGCTGAATTGAAAGTCCAATATCAAAAGTTCACATTATATTTTACCCCAATCATAAAAGTGTCTCTGCTACATTGCTCCCTGTAGATTTGTTACTGAGGTCTCCTAGCAGTCACTGGTATTTTCTGCTGGTTGGCAGACACTGTGATAATCTGATGTAAAACACTAGCAATGTATGGTTATCAATCATTAATAAATCTGCAAAGTACCTTACCATTTTTTTTAAACTTCTTTAGCTGTAGTTGGACTTTTATTTCACTAACTATATTTGGATATTTATATCCCACTCTTTAACTTGACAAGGATTAACTATGGATGGCAACTTGATCAAGATTATTACCCATGGGTTAGGAGATAGAACAACTTAGATCTACATGGCTGGACCAGCTGTAAGCCATACTGAGACTCTTGCTTCAACGGGCAAATTGGGAAGAGAAGCGATTGTACACACACACACCGACTGTTGTCTAGTTTTCTAGGAATGCGGTGGGTCTTCAACAACTATGGTGGTGGGTCACCCAAGCCCTTTTTTGAGGAAGGGTTCTCAAAGTCTGACAGTTCAGTACTCTTAGTCTTTAATCAGTCCAGTGGTACCTTGGGTTACAGACTGTGGCGTAGCGTGGGTTGTCAGCACCCGGGGCAAGGCAAGTAATTTGTGCCCCCTAACCCATGGATTTTAGCACTCGAGTCTCTTCCACTAGATTAGTTAAAGAAACCCTTACCCCCTAAGCACATGTATTGTTTGCAGTCAGAGAGAGTGAGTGAGCCAGGAAGGGGCAGAGAGCTGTGAGCGCCCCCCATGTTGCGCCCGGTGCGGCCAGCTCCCCCTGCACCCCCCACGCTACGCCACTGGTTACAGACGCTTCAGGTTACAGACTCCGCTAACCCAGAAATAGTACCTCAGGTTAAGAACTTTGCTTTAGGATGAGAACAGAAATCGCGCGTTGGGGGGTAGGTTGGAGGCCCCATTAGCTAAAGTGGTACCTCAGGTTAAGAACAGTTTCAGGTTATGTTATGTACTGAGTTGAATAGGATCCAAAATGCAGCAGTCTGATTGGTCCTAGAAGAATGCAGCAGTCTGATTGGTCCTAGAACAATAGGATCCAGAATGCAGCAGTCTGATTGGTCCACAGGAGCCACCCATTCCAGCTCCAGGTGGAAGTGAATCTGCAACCTGATTGGCCTACAGGTGAATCCCAGAATTAGCCAATCACATGGGGCCCATTGTGTAAATAATGTATATAAAGCAGACATTCATGGGGAACTTCCATTCCTCCTCACCACTATGAGCTGAATAAAGAGCATGAAATCCACTCTCGACTCCGAGTATATTTCAGGTTAAGAACGGACCTCCAGAACAAATTAAGTTCTTAACCCGAGGTACTACTGTATTTTGTTTCTGCCTTGCTCTGGAATAACTCAATAGCCAGTGACACATTGCGAGGTGGGAGTCCCCTGCGGAACCAATGCAGCAGCAAAAACAAAAGGAGGGTGAAGATGAGGAAGAGGCCAGTGTGCATTGGCATGTGGCATACAGTGGCATGCAAAACAATGACAGGCCTGCTTTAGGTGGAAGTTGGTCATGCCAGTGCCCTACAGATCACTTGGGTCCAACTGCGGCACACTGAATGGCTTTTACACAGAACACATATCTCTTTAATAGCACAGGCTCTTTAGATCAATCAACCAGCTTCTTCTACAGTTCCGCACAGAAGACTGTTTTTAAACAATTTTATCCACAGTAAGTTGATTTCCTCACTCTTTGTATCCACACAGAGGACTTTCTCTTACCAAGGACTGAAGAGAATGGCTCAGCTCTGAGCATCTTCACTAGAAATTTAACACCCACGTTCTAGCTCCTTTCCCTTTTCCATTATTTATGACAATAGCCACACAACCTTCTTTCAAGGAAATAATAATAATAATAATAATAATAATAATAATAGTAATAATAATAATTTATTTATACCCCACCCACCGGCTGGGTTTCCCCAGCCACTCTGGGCGGCTTCCAACAAAATATTAAAATACAGTAATCTATCAAACATTAAAAGCTTCCTTAAACAGGGCTGCCTTCAGATGTCTTCTAAAAGTCTGGTAGTTGTTATTCTTTTTGACATCTGGTGGGAGGGCGTTCCACAGGGCGGGTGCCATTGGCTAGAAGGCCCTCTGCTCCTTCAGGTATACTGGGTTGAGGCGGTTTAAGGCTTTAAAGGTCAGCACCAACACTTTGAATTGTGCTCGGAAACGTACTGGGAGCCAATGTTGGTCTTTCAAGACCGGTGTTATGTGGTCTTGGCGGCCACTCCCAGTCACCAGTCTAGCTGCCACATTCTGGATTAGTTGTAGTTTCCGGGTCACCTTCAAAGGTAGCCCCACATAGAGTGCATTGCAGTAGTCCAAGCGAGAGGTAACCAGAGCATGAACCACTCTGGCGAGACAGTCCGCGGGCAGGTAGGATCTCAGCCTGTGTACCAGATGGAGCTGGTAAACAGCTGCCCTGGACACAGAATTGACCTATGCCTCCATGGACAGCTGTGAGTCCAAAATGACTCCCAGGCTGCGCACCTGGTCCTTCAGGGGCACAGTTACCCCATTCAGGACCAGGGAATCCTCCACACCTGCTCACCTCCTGTCCCCCCAAAACAGTACTTCTGTCTTGTCAGGATTCAACCTCAATCTGTTAGCCGCCATCCATCCTCCAACCACCTTCAGGCACTCACACAGGACCTTCACCAACTTCACTGGTTCTGATTTGAAAGAGAGGTAGAGCTGGGTATCATCTGCATATTGATGGACACCCAGCCCAAACCCCCTGATGATCTCACCCAGCGGCTGCATGTAGATGTTGAAAAGCATGGGGGAAGAGGACAGAACCCTGAGGCACTCCACAAGTGAGAGCCTATGAGTCTGAACACTCATCCCCCCCCCCCACTTTCTGAACACGGCCCAGGAGGAAGGTATAAGAGACTGTGCTGGAATGCAGATGTTCTATGCTTCTGATTTCATCCTGTTGTTCTAAACTGCAAGTTCCTATGGCCATTTATGCCCATATGAAAAGGGTTTACTGCAGCAGGGGAATCTCTCATGTTCCCACCACTGATACTGATGTTCTTGTGCTGACTTCAGGCACGCAAGGCAAGTAGTGTGGCTTTATAAAAGGACTGTGTACTTCCCAAATGCCTATACCAAAAAATAGAGGTAGAATAAATTCATGTGTTGTATAGATTGGGCTGTCCTGATGGAAAACAGCTGAGCACAGTGTTTGGAAGGCCAAAAAAAAATAAAAAATAAAATCACAAAATAGCCTTCGTCAGGGACAGGAGATGCTTTCTTAATCACTTGTTTGTTCAGGAAACCTGCTTCTCTTTGGCAGAGAGGGTTCTGTTGCTGCTGAGCAACTCTAATGCCTTTGTTACTCAAAAAGTGGTCGAGAAAGATTAGGCAGAAGGAATTGAAAAAAATAGCAGTAAATTGTAAAGTAGATTTGGAGGTCTAAATTGAAATAAACTGTATGTATGTAGTTGTGGAGGCTCCCCATTTATAGTCTCACTTGCAAATATACATGGTTCTGTTTGTTCAAGTGGGGATTTTGTATTGTATTTTATATCGCCTGTGCTGAATGGTTTTGTCATGGCCCTTTGGCTAGTACAATAAACTTACTGAACTGAACGTGCCTGTTATGGGAGAGGTCATGGAGGGTTGCTGATGCAGGAATCTTTGATGTGAGCATCAGGGTGCTGTAAGTAAAGGAGTGTCTCTCTGTTTCCATGTGTGAAATGCTGGAATATATGTGATATACTGTGTCATTCTGGGCAGGCAGTAGGACATTTTAATTCTCCTCACCTAAGGAAAGGCTGTAGCTTGGTGGTAGAACACCTGCTTTGTATTCAGGTCTCAGGTTCAATCCTTGGAATATCCAGGTAGTTTTCAGAATGCCTCACCTGAAACCCTGGAGAATCACTGCAGTTGGGCTTGACAGTAAAAGTAAATGTAAAGGGACCCCTGACCATTGGGTCCAGGTGTGGCCGACTCTGGGGTTGCGGCACTCATCTCGCTTTATTGGCCGAGGGAGCCGGCATACAGCTTCCAGGTCATGTGGCCAGCATGACTAAGCCGCTTCTGGCGAACCAGAGCAGCGTGCGGAACCGCCGTTTACCTTCCTGCCAGTATTTATCTACTTGTACTTTGATGTGCTTTCGAACTGCTAGGTTGGCAGGGGCAGGGAACGAGCAACGGGAGCTCACCCCGTCGCAGGAATTTGAACCACCGACCTTCTGATCAGCAAGTCCTAGGCTCTGTGGTTTAACCCAGAGTGCCACCCATGTCCCAGCTTGACAGTAGTAAGCTCAAATAACTCAATGGTCTGACTCGTTATAAGGCAGCTTCCTTTGTTCCTAAACCATGGCTGGAGGATGGTGCAACCTTTGTTTCTTCAGCTATGAGCAATTTTAAATAACTTTTGCATCTAGAAAGTCGTATAAAAGTTCGCAGGCTATGAAGGACTTGCTCACAAATTTATTGACAGCTGTATGAATTATTATAGCTAGAAAGTGGAAGGGGCAAGCGGAATATAAAATGGAAGAAGGGTGTAAAGAGGAATAAAGGTAAAGATAAAGGGACCCCTGACCTTTAGGTCCAGTCGCGGACGACTCTGGGGTTGTGGCACTCATCTTGCTTTACTGGCCAAGGGAGCTGGCATACAACTTCTTCTTTTTTATAAAAAAAATGCTTTTTATTGATTTTCAAAAACAAAACAAAATTAAATAAAGCATAAACTTTTACATTCCACATTTTTGTATCTTCTTATTTACCCTGCACAATTTCACACCCGGACTTCCTCCTTCCCTGCTTCGGTTTTCACAATTTACATCCTCTCTTACAGATTCCTATTTACACGCTATCCACATCACAAGATTTATATTACCCCTGCTACAGTTTTTTAAACTTCTACAATTATTCCGTATACACACAACAAATTTACTCCACTCCTCTTCAAACTTTGTCACTTTTTGGCGTACAACTTTCGGGTCATGTGGCCAGCATGACTAGGCCGCTTCTGGCAAACCAGAACAGCACACGGAAACGTCGCTTAACTTCCTGCCGGAGTGGTACCTATTTATCTACTTGCACTGTGTGTTTTCAAACTGCTAGGTTGGCAGGAGCAGGGACCGAGCAATGGGAGCTCACCCCGTTGCGGGGATTTGAACCACCGACCTTCCAATCGGCAATCTGGGAGGGGTGGCTAACACCCCAGAGGACAGGATCACACTTCAAAACGACCTTGACAGATTAGAGAACTGGGCCAAAACAAACAAGATGAATTTTAATAGGGAGAAATGTAAAGTATTGCACTTGGGCAAAAAAAATGAGAGGCACAAATACAAGATGGGTGACACCTGGCTTGAGAGCAGTACATGTGAAAAGGATCTAGGAGTCTTGGTTGACCACAAACTTGACATGAGCCAACAGTGTGACGCGGCAGCTAAAAAAGCCAATGCAATTCTGGGCTGCATCAAAAAGAGTATTGCATCTAGATCAAGGGAAGTAATAGTGCCACTGTATTCTGCTCTGGTCAGACCTCACCTGGAGTACTGTGTCCAGTTCTGGGCACCACAGTTCAAGAAGGCCACTGACAAACTGGAATGGGTCCAGAGGAGGGCAACCAAAATGGTCAAAGGCCTTGAAACGATGCCTTATGAAGAACGGCTAAGGGAGCTGGGCATGTTTAGCCTGGAGAAGAGGAGGTTAAGGGGTGATATGATAGCCATGTTCAAATATATAAAAGGATGTCACATAGAGGAGGGAGAAAGGTTGTTTTCTGCTGCTCCAGAGAAGCGGACACGGAGCAATGGTTCCAAACTACAAGAAAAAAGATTCCACCTAAACATTAGGAAGAACTTCCTGACAGTAAGAGCTGTTCGACAGTGGAATTTGCTGCCAAGGAGTGTGGTGGAGTCTCCTTCTTTGGAGGTCTTTAAGCAGAGGCTTGACAACCATATGTCAGGAGTGCTCTGATGGTGTTTCCTGCTTGGCAGGGTGTTGGACTCGATGGCCCTTGTGGTCTCTTCCAACTCTATGATTCTATGATTCTAAGCCCTAGGCTCTGTGGTTTATTCCACAGCGTCACCCGCTGTGGTATGGGATATAGCTATTAATGATAAATTAACATGTGCCATTAAGGTAAGATGGGGAATATGCAAGAGAATTGATTTTGAGGAGATATGGAAGGTGTTTGTAGAATTTGTACTGTTAAAACGGAAGGGGGTCAAACCACTGAAGAAGTGTTGAAATTTTGGGAGGTTGGATAGTTACAACGGAATTATCTTGGTGGTGGGGTGCACATTTTATTCTTATTTATCTATGATTATTATTTTGACAAAATAAAAAGAGTAAGAAAAAACCTTAATGAATAATAAATAAATAATAAGTTATATAATCACTCTCTCCATACCGTGAGATACTATGCTAGTCCAGGCCTGCTCTTTGCTTACTGGCATGAGAAGAGCCAATGGAAGACTAGGGCATAGGTAAGCCAGGTTCATTTGTCACGCTCTTTATTGCCCATTCTCCATTCAGATTTGATTACTGCAATGTACTCTATATGGGGCTATGCTTGAAAATAGTCTGGAAGCTGCAGCTTGTGCAGAATATGGCTCCTAGGGCCAGGGCCTTTTCAGTACTGGCCCCGACTTGGTGGAACGCTCTGTCACAAGAGACTAGGGCCCTGTGGGACTTGACACCTTTCTGCAGGGCCTGCAAGACAGAGCTGTTCCGCCTGGCCTTTGGTTTGGACTCAGTCTGACCCTTATGTTTCCCTCCCCTTATGGTTTTGATCTATGGGCTACTATTAAAAAGAGGCTGCATTTTAAACTGTATTTTAACCCGTATTTTAAATTGTCCCCGCCCATTATGTTTTTAATGTAATTTTACTGGTGTTAGCTGCCTTTGAGCCCAGCTCTGGCCAGGGAGGGTGGGGTATAATTTATTATTATTATTATCATTATTAGGTAGAGCAGCTAGATGAAATCATGCAGGGCTTCATTTCAGTCAGAGCTCCAGCACCTCTCAGATGGGCACCGTTGCCATTCTAAGAGAACAATGGAAGTTCATCTCTTTTTCTAGAAAAATAGGACTGGTATCATGTGACAAGGTATTAGTACTGATAGCCTTAAATGGCTCAGGGCCCAAATACTTCAAGTGCTTCCCTCAGTGCCAGCCCTTGTTTTGAGATTGGCAGGGAAGGCTTTGTCTCTAATCTTGCCAGTGGCCATAGCCCATGACGTGGTGGTCCAAGACAGGGCCTTCTCAGAGGTGGCACCTAACTGTAGAACTTCCTCCCCAGGGAAGTCCCACATACTGCTTATATACAGACACCAATTAGAAACCTGTTTGCTATCCTGAATGTTTTGAGTCATAAACTCTGAGATTCAACCATTCTGTCAGTGTTTGTTAGTGGTGTAATTTTTAGGTGTTTTAATTATTGACTTTGCTTTTTATGCTGTCCACCACCCTTGGCACCCTTAGGAGGAAGAATGGTGTGTGGGTGTGTGGGTGTGGGTGTGTATACATACATACATACATATGGAAAATATAATAAAGAAGAACTGAGCAACAAATATACCTATTAAAATATAAATGAGACCTATGAACAGTAGGCGATCTTTCATGTTGCTTCACTCACAATAATAATAAAGAAAAGATAAATACTTCTAGATCCAAATTGCTTTGCATTTCAGTTGAATAATATCACACATGCTTATGTGAGCCAATATATACATTTTCAGTTATTAAAATTGTATTCCTTTGTGACTTTGAGAAAAATAAATACTTGTTTCCTCTGGCGTAACAGATGGAAAAGCAGCTAGTTGGGCTCACACTTGCACTTCTTCCCTTTTATAATGTTTCTTCTTAGTGCTAAGAAAATCTAATTTCCTTTGAACAGGATGAGCCTTATCATCCATCACAGCCCTTTTGTGCTGGATGCTCACTAATGCTGTTCATAACAGCTTGTAGTGATAAGATTGCCGTGTTGTGATGCCACAATATCTAACAACAGATGGCTGCTGTCCTAATCAAACAGACACAAATAAAACGTCTCTGTGAGAAACAATATCAGTGGTATATGTTGAGGACTTCCAGAATCCTGCAGCTTTTCAATCTTTTCTAAGCTGGACTCTTTAAATTTGTTCCTTAAACAGCTCCACAACTACCAGTGGTGGATTCTCAGGTGTGTCAACAGCACTCTTTTGAGTATAGTGGCTCCAACCTATTTGGGTGGTTTTTTTTACTCCCTTCCTTAGATGAAGGCTCAACAAATAACCCCTCCTTCCCCCTGCAGACCTGCCAAGCTTTGAGTGTCTTTCAGAAGTTTCAAAGCCTTGTTATCTGGCTTTTGACAGTGACGGTTAAAATTCAGAAAGCTGCATTTTGAAATCTGATAGTATTCTATACTTCTGATTAGCTTCTCTTCTAATCTCCCCATCTCTCAGTCACCCGCCACCCTTCCCCCTCTCTCCCACCTAATATCTCTCCTCTTATTTCCCCTTTAGCTCTCTCACACAGCTTCCACATTCCTCCTCCACTCTCCCTCTTTCCTTCCCTTGCTACATTTGTCCTCCTTCAGCAGTTTAGGGAGAGAGAAGAGTGGGGCAGCACAACAGGTCCAACAATGGTGCCATTGTTATAAAAAATTAGGGTGCACTCACGCAACGGACACACAAACAGAAGTATCCTCAAAAGCCATTTTTACTTGCGTGTCGAGGTCCCCAAGCCACCCCCCTAAATAAATCACAATTCACCCCAAATTTTTGTTTTAGGTTTTTGGCATAATTTTGGCCACAACTTTATTAAAATACATAATGTGAGTGGTTGCTTAAGCATTGGTTACGACTATCTGTCCCCATCCAGGGACAGAACTGACTTCCAGATTCCAGTGAAAGCCAGTAAGGGAAAACAATATTGGGGAGAGAATGGGGCTGGGCACCATACCGTCACCCCTCCCCACATGCTCCCAGGGGCTTGCATGGCCCTAGCCCCTTGCCTGGGATACGGACAAATGTATGGCAAACCCCTGGATTCCTTTAATGGAATTCCCTTGCAGCAGCATTGGAGGGGCAGGCACAGCCAACCCTTACCCCTCCACCAACCAAATTTTAACCAATGATTAACCGCAACCTTACAAGTGACGGTTTGCTACGCAGTAGGCAAAAACCAAATGGCACCAGCCAATCTGCCAAATGGACAAAATTCCTACTAGGCCCCTGCCCCCAAAGCAGACGACCCCATGACAGGCATAGCAATGTCAAATGCAACAGCCCTAAATTAGGGAGGGTGGGCAGATGACCTGATGCAGAAAAAGAGACCGAAAAAGCTGCATGCCAAGAATATATAACCTTCGGGCCAACCCTCTAAATGGCAACATCAAAATCTCCCCAACAACCCAACTTGGCCCAATCACAGTCATGGCCATCCAAACAGTTCCACCCAGTAACCTAGAGGGGGTGTCTTGTTAGACCCCACCGCAGCACGTGCTCTCCATGAAGGAGAACACACTTTCCCAAAATGACCTCAAATATTCTTCTGCAGCAGGAGAAAGGAAGGAGTAAGCTGTCCAATTGTCTTTTCGCTTGCCCAGAATGTAGGGGACTGATCCCTGCCTGAAACTAGCAAGTTTCTGTTAAGCTGTCAATAGGTGTAAGTTTGTAAATAAGAGATTCAGGAACTAAAGTATTTACCGTCACAAAAGAATGGCCAGGCTTCCCACAATCCTTGACCATTATCAGGTATACCGGCAGACAGGAGAGAAGCAATACTCTCAAATTTCTGTGGAAGACCACCTCCTTCTGTAATGTATGCATGATGCTTTTGGAGTTGTCTCTGGCTAAGGGGCTGGGTAATTTCAAAAGTCTTTCAGGGGTCCTGCACCCATTGTATGAAGTCCCCAGAATCTTCCCTACCCCCAACCCAATTAAAATTGCTACCGGTGCTGGTCAATTGATGACTGGGGTCAGTTGAGCAGTCGGGGAGCAGATGTTTCAAGTTAAAGTTTATTGGAGTTGAGGGGTGATTGGTTGAGGGGTGGGTGGGTGCAAGGGAGACACCGGAGCCTGTTAAAAAAAGGAACAGAGTGCTTGTCTTCCTTGGGCACCTTATTCTGGACATTTACCTCTTCAAAAAGAAAACAAATCTCTTGCACATTCTTACTTCTCCAGTGCTGTAATCAGCATCTAAAGGTCCTGAGCATGTACTTTCATGGTTTGAAGGCCCTTGCGTCCTTTCAGCAATCACTGCTGCCATCTTTTATGTATTTCTACACACCAGCCCAGGAGTTCCAAAGTTCAGCTTCCTTGGCACGAGGGACAACAGAGACTGTGGTGTCTTTATGATCTATTGTTTGTTTCCACATATATACAACCTAAGCCTATGATGGAGGGCTCAACAGCATCAACACCCAAGAAGGCCTTGCTTCTTCCATAGTCACAGCTTTGGCTAGCTGTAGTTTACTGCTCCCGAATGCCCAAAGAGTAAAATCAGATAAAAAGTTGGTTTGTTCCTTTGTATTTGCAGGGAGCTGTAGCCTCCTATCTTTTAGAATAGGGCAGCTTAAAGAATATCAGTGCATGAAGTTGTCTCTTTCTCAATAAAGAAAAAAAGGGGAGGAAGATCACATTCTGCGGGATCACATTCACCCAGTGCTATACCAGCTGCACTGGCTCCCGGTGGAGTACAGAATCAGGTTTAAGGTGCTGGTTTTGACCCTTAAAGCCCTATACGGCCTAGGACCCTCATACCTATGGGACCGCCTCTCATGGTATGCCCCGCGGAGGACCTTACAGTCTTCAAATAAAAACATCTTGGAGATCCCTGGCTACAGGGAGGTTAGGCTGGCCTCGACCAGAGCCAGGGCTTTTTCGGCCATGGCCCCGATCTGGTGGAATGCTCTGTCACAAGAGACTAGGGCCTGGCGGGACTTGACATCTTTCCACAGGGCCTGCAAGACAGAGCTGTCCCACCAGGCCTTTGGCCAGGGCACAGCCTGACACCCTCCTTTGGCAATCCTCACAGAACTCTAGCCCAATGGTTGCCATTAATCTGATTTGAACTGATTTTATAATGAAATGATTTTAGAATGTTGTATCATTTTATTGTTGTTAGCCACTCTGAGCTCGGCTTCAGCTGGGGAGGGCGGGATATAAATAAATTCTTATTCTTATTCTTATTATTAAGAAAAGAAAAAGAACATCAAAATGATGCTCGTTTCAAGTGTAATATAAGCTTTGCTCCTAGCCACCTAGAAATTTTTGATTATAGTTAGTTATATTTAGTTATAGTCAGCTTCGTCTTTGACACAAGTATCTAAACCCAGAAACAGCAGCAACTATTTCTAATATTTGGTTGATGGTCTCTTCCTATCCTTCCTTTCACGGCTGTTTTTAGGTGCCCCTCAAAAGTAGCATCAAAATCCCTCTGCATATATGGATATCTTGGGGCCCTGATATCAGTTTGCTTTCCCAAACTATTTTGCAGATGCAGAGTGCACAAGCAGTGAGATATTTTAATTCTTTAAGCATTTAGAGTTTCTGTCAAAATGAGAGTCCCAAGAGTTTTGCAGAGGTATGTGAAGAACGTATAGCATTATTGTTTGACTTTTTCAGAACTAGGGCATTTTATGCAAAAATGGTCTGTCTGGCCCTGGGCAGACATGTGCCTCTGCTGAGTCATACTTCCACAGAAGTCTATGGAGCCATGGAATGATATGCTCAGCTGATGACTGTATTTCTGTGCAATTAATTAGCAAAGCTATTAAGTTCATATTACAATCACAGACGCTATGAATTATCAAAAGAGGAAAGTTCAGATTTGCAAAAGTTACAGTTCAAAGGGAAGGGAAGGTAATTACTTCACATCTTTTCCAACCGACAAAATAATGACCTGTCAACACCTTCAAGAACCCTCTGAATAATAACTTCCAGGAGATAAATATCCAAAAGGGAAATAAATACAACCACTGCACATTTATCAATGTAAACCAAATTAAGAGAGACCTGCGTTCAAAAACACTTTCAGCATCACTGAATCTAATTACTTGTTAGCATCTCTTTATTTACCTGTCGTATGTTCAAAGGGGCTGGGAATCTACCAAACAAAATACATACTCTAAACAAGCAATTGTGTTACCTGCCTTCGATTCCAAGAAAATTGAAGTGCAGTGGTGCCCCGCAAGACGAAAAACTCGCTAGACGAAAGAGTTTTCCGTTTTTGAGGTGCTTCACAAGACGAATTTCCCTATGGGCTTGCTTTGCAAGACGAAAACGTCTTGCCGCTAAGCCGCTAATATCCGTGCTTCGCAAGACGAAAAATTCGCTAGACGAAAAAACTCGCAGAATGAATTAATTTCGTCTTGCGAGGCACCACTGTGTATGGCAGTCAATAAATACAGTCTGATAAGAGCATTTCAATCTTTCAGTGGGTAATTCATGGTGGTGGTAATGATGCCGGAACAGGGTTTTTGCCATTCAGTGATGGAAACCTCTACCCCCTCCCCCATGGGAGAGAGATAGGCCCTCAGTGTCACCACAATATTTCCAAATGCTCTACATTTGCTCAATGCAATATTTATGTACTCAGCACACAAACCCCCTGAAGGTGTTTGCTCTTTGGGTTAAAGGAATGTCCCCACCCCACCCCGCAAAAAAACCTGTCTTACAATATGCCATCAACAGTTCAAAATTTACCTCAGCAGCTTCAGTGTGTGAAATGGCAGGCTGATAAGATGCAGCCATGCTGTATTCAGAGCTTTGAATTTAGGAGTCTCCGGGGAGGAAACTAAACTCTGAAGAGCAACAATTAGCAAGCTCAGGCTAACAACATTTTAACAAGGAACTCCCCAAAGGCAAAAATAAAACAGTGGGTTGCCAGAGACAAATGCCATAAAATAGGGACTGCCACTGCAAATAGGTGCTGTGAGAAGAATGGCATGATTTTTCTGGGCTCAGACCAGTGATGGTGAGTTGATCAGCTTGAGGCATCTTAACAGCAAAACTGTAGGTCAGATAGGCACAGAGGTCTTTAGTTGAATTTTTTTACTATACACTTTCAAACTTGATTTATTGGTCCAATGAATTCTTAGCTTACAGTTGTTTGGGGCTCCTATCCAGTTTCTAAAAAGTCTATAGTTCAAGGCTGATGACTCTGGCACTTAATGTTTCATGTTTGCATTCTTTTAACCCCCAATTACTAGGTTTTGCAGTTAGGACACAGATGCAGAACCAACCCACGTTCCCAATGGTATCAGGGCAGGAGAACAGCAGCCCATTTGGCAAAATTAGCAGCTGGGCTGCTAAACACAACACTTCACTTACTGCATGTTAGACTGAAATATTACACACTGTTATCTAAATTGTAGGGCATGCAGAATACCCATAGCTCTGATCCATTGGTTTGTGTCTCCTGATTGGCAGGCAGCTATTGTAACTGCTGCAAACCAACCAGTTATGACATTCAAGGTAGTTCTAAAATTTATACCCAAGGTGACTTTTAATCATCAGAAGTTTCAGAAACCATGGTGGATGCTGTTGTGGACGAGCACAGTGGCCTCATGTCCTGCTTCATGCCTGCTTTGATTCGGAGATCTTGGCTTTCATTAAGGCTACGGTTCCCAGTTGAAACAGGGATCTCTGGCTCAGAGCCGCTGGATTCAGGGTACCCAGCTGGAGTGTAGCAAAGAATTCACCCCAATTTGAGGACAACAAAATCACCTGTCTCCATATGCATCGTAGTATCTCAAATACATTTGCTTTTGTCCCCAAGAAGCCGCACACTTGTGATTCTGAAATGTGTCCAGAGTTGTGGCATAACTAGATATTTGTGCCCTCAGATGACAATCCTTCCTCTGATCACGCTTCTGTCTCAACTGTCAAAAATGTCACTGTCTGTAACACTATTTAAATTATCGAAAATAGAGAATGCAATTTATGGTATTCTGTCAGCTAGAGAGCAAACTGTTATTAACTTCAACTGCTGTAAACGGAACGCATTAGACTTTGAGAAGATCAACATTCTTACTAACACTTTCTTCTCCAGAATAAAGGAAAGAAGCAGCAATTATAGCAGTTATCACCAATCTCCTTGCTGTCTTTTATCTGCTACTGTTACCAAGGCTTGATTGATGGGTAAAGACCCCTGGTTGCTATTTAATCTCATAGTGATTGTTTCAGAACTGCTACAAAGCACAGCTTGGAGGTGTTTGTTTTCTGAGGCAACCTTCTCAAGAGGATGTTCGTGAACAGCTACTTTCCTTTAGACACGTTATAAATGCATATTCCAGGAACTTAATTTAAAAGCACAATGTGTTCACAGTTCATGCTACAATTATGGGTATTTGCTATTTCTCATGAGCCCGAACAAATACTTACATTTAAAATACAGGGAACCCTTTTAGTAGGATGATCTGTAACTGTACACCTTTTGTACCCACGTTTGCCACCAGGTGTACAATTATTAAAGTGATGCATCTAATCCTGAGTTCTGTTTATTGTGCCTGCAGGATGTTCATGTTTCCAAACATGTATGTCTCATCCGTAGTGATGTATGGAAGTGAGAGCTGGACCATAAAGAAGACTGATCGCCGAAGATTTGATGCTTTTGAATTATGGTGCTGGAGGAGACTCTTGAGAGTCCCATGGACTGCAAGAAGATCAAACCTCTCCATTCTGAAGGAAATCAGCCCTGAGTGCTCACTGGAAAGACAGATTGTGAAGCTGAGACTCCAATACTTTGGCCACCTCATGAGAAGAGAAGACTCCCTGGAAAAGACCCTGATGTTGGGAAAGATGGAGGGCACAAGGAGAAGGGGACGACAGAGGACGAGATGGTTGGATAGTGTTCTCGGAGCTACCAGCATGAGTTTGACCAAACTGTGGGAGGCAGTAGAAGACAGGAGTGCCTGGGGCCCATGGGGTCACGAAGAGTCGGACATGACTAAACGACTAAACAACAACAACAACATGTCTCATCCACACAATACATATTAGGTGTAACTTAAATTTTAGCTGTACCCCTAAAAAATGCCAATCAATCAATAAACCTTTATTGGCATACAGAGAAGACAGGAATATATGAATTGAAACATAAAATGGCGTCTGTTCACAGGAGGAGATGTTCTGAGATGAAACTATACAGGCCTAATAAGGGTAAAAAGTACCACTCAAGTCTTATGATGTAGTTTCACAGTGTTGCTCAGATATTCTGCTACTTTCTCCGAACTATCTTGCCTGCAGCTATTCAATAAAATGGAAACTCTGTAGGAGTCAGAACAATTTAGCCTCTCCTTCAGCATGTGGCTCAAACATTTGTTGCGGATTACTTCATAAAATGGACAGTAGAAAAGGACAGGGGCAATGGTCTTGACCTCTCCTATACCTCAAGGACAATAAAGGTAAAGGTAAAGGTACCCCTGCCCGTACGGGCCAGTCTTGACAGACTCTAGGGTTGTGCGCTCATCTCACTCTAGAGCCAGCGCTGTCCACAGACACTTCCGGGTCACATGGCCAGCGTGACGAAGCTGCTCTGGCGAGCCAGCGCAGCACACGGAAACGCCGTTTACCTTCCCGCTGGTAAGCGGTCCCTTTTTATCTACTTGCACCCGGAGGTGCTTTCGAACTGCTAGGTTGGCAGGCGCTGGGACCGAACGACGGGAGCGCACCCCGCCGCGGGGATTCGAACTGCCGACCATGCGATCAGCAAGTCCTAGGTGCTGAGTTTTTACCCACAGCGCCACAATACCTATCATAATTAGGAACCTTCAAAAACCTTCCCTAAAAGACATAACATGTGATACAGCTCTGAGAACCAGTTCAAACGCCTTCTAACATTAGATACATTTGAAGAGTTTAAATTAATGTACCTGTTAGTGAGCATGTGAAACAGGAAGGGTAGATTTAAAGCAACGTTTACCTTATGGCACATGGCTGGTATTGCAGCTCTGCCTAAGACATTTGCCCTCTCTGATAATATTTGCTTTCAGGTCATAGTGCACACTCCTCTGCCCCAATAAGTGAGGCTTTAGGGGTGTTCAGAAGAACCCCCTCCCCACATACATCTGTAGTACAGTGAGTCTACATCTGCTAGACTGATGTTTTCACGGGTCCCCTAGTTCCACCTCCAGTGTGAAGTCAGAAAGAGGAAGCCTTTATGTGTACAACTGCAGATACATAGACTATTCAAGCTGTTGGAAAACCTGGGCAATTGCGATTCTGTCCCTGGATTAGATGCAAAGGTGTCCCTTAAGGTGAGAAAAAAGGACAGGATTCTTCATAACAATTATAAATATAATCAATATAGTCAAAGCAATGAATTCTCCCCCTGGCACTACATTTTCTCTCCACTCCCTGGGTTCATATTATGTTTAAAATATTCTGGTCATGTGTAAAGTAGAAACGTTTCTCTTGGTTTGTGAGTCAATATCTCTTTTATAAATCAGTTGTTACGAATTATATGAGTTTATTATATTTATAGCCTGTAGTCGCAATAAAAAACCTTTAGTTTAGTTCACTGGATTTCAGCTAAAAGCATGGCTTTGTAAATGCTTCAGCAAGTAACAGGAGAAACTGGTAAATTATATTTTAGGAACTAATCATATTGCATGTGCATAATATTTATGTATATCTCGTGGTTGATACCAAGGCTACTAACTATGTGAGCTCAAGCATCAGAGACTGCTTCAAGCATGAGAATTAGAATTTTAAACAGCAGTTTCAGTGATTGGCAGGTACCATGAAGACCTGCCAATAAATTATGGCCAGACCTGATATAAATTCTAGGAGTCTGGCCTTCTAGCGTTGCCTGTTCATCCAAGCAGTACTATTTGCTGGTGACAGTGCCAACTAGGCTTGTTTCTCATTAAGCATATTTGTGCTTCGGAGGTAAGTGTACTCATTCATTAAACCATGCATAATATATGTAAACACATCTAAGTATTTAGTCTTTATATGAAAGTCTATTTATTTACTGAGCCAAAGTGATCGGGAAAACAGGGCAAGATTATAGAATCTTCACTTAAAATGTTTAAAAGATGGAAGGCAAAGAGCCCGCCGCAGTCTGAGACAAAATAATAATAAATAATAATAATAATAATAATAATAAATGCTTCTTCTTAGCTTTTGCTTAGAATGCTATCAAAGAGGAAATAATGAAGGCAACATGAATCAAGGGACATGTTTTATATGAAGAAAAGCAGATGATGTTCTTTTAAGGCATAAACATTTAAACCAGCTGCAGACCTAATCAGAGAAGCTTTAGTCAGCAGGAGTTGGCAACATTTTTCAGCCATGGGTCGGTCCACTGTCCCTCATACCATGTGGTGGGCCGGACTATTTTTTTTTTTTTTGGGGGGGGACAAATTCCTGTGCCCCACAAATAATCCAGAGATGCATTTTAAATAAAAGGACACATTCTACTCAGGTAAAAACACCAGGCAGGCCCCACAAATAACCCAGAGATGCATTTTAAATAAAAGGACACATTCTACTCAGGTAAAAACACACTGATTCCCAGACCGTCCGCGGGCCGGATTGAGAAGGTGAATGGGCCGCATCCGGCCCCCAGGCCTTAGGTTGTCTACCCTTGCTTTAGTGAAAAACAGATGGGCACCCTCCTTTTCCTTGATATTAGAAATGGGTGGTGTCCAATACAAAGCAACAAACAGCAAAGACACAATCCGTATTTTCACCCTGCTGAAATTGTCCATTACATGGGAGCAAGAAAAAACTGAAATAGAAGGGGAAACCCTTATAAAGGGAGGAAAACAAAAATGTCATAAATCAAAAATTGGACAAAGCCCTACAGAATCTGGCACAACTAGAGTAACTAGAACAACTACAGCCTGAAAGAAATCAATGACTAATAAGTGATATATGGCATAATATTAATGAGATGGGGAGCATGGCTTGCCTGGAAGCCTAATGGTTAGTTGAATACCACAGGTCACTCCAAGAGACGCGAGACTTTCAATTGCACAAATCTGATTTAAGAAACTTTCTCCCCTGCGAGGTAATGCTGCATAGTCTGCGTGGGTTGAAAAGTAAGCTCATTAAGCTTGATTTATGAGCCAAACCCGCTGAGGTATCAGGTAAGTCCTCTGATACTGATATGGCATGGAGCAGTTCTCACTCATAAAGGGGCATGTGATGACTGAAATTGGCAAATCTAGAAAGTCCAATTAATACATAAATAAAATACGAAGAGCTCTACAACCTTTGGAATGTAAATTGGAAGCTGTCCAAATTTGTTCACCTCTGGTACTATAGTATATGTGGCAGGGGGAGAGCAACAATGGCTGATCATATAGTCTGATAATACTCCTCAGTCAAAGTCAGAAACTTCTCTCACCCACTCTGTCAGCTAGGCTTAGTAAAATAATAACATCAATCATACATAATGACCAGATTAATGCCCAATAGGCACAGCGGAGACCCAACTTTATCCTTAGAGGGCTAAAGGCCTTTGACTGACGTGATGTAAAATGAGTTCAATAGAACGATGCAACTGGATGAATTAATTCACTTGAGTTAAAGCCCATACAACTACAACAAGGGAGCAAACTGGAATGCTCACGATCTCCATTTCTTGTTGCCCTCTCCCTGGAACCCCCTTTTTTCGCTCTTATTCCATTGCCACAGTGATGTCAGGTAGAGGGTGAAGAAACAGGTACTGCATCTATATGTGAACATCATAACAATGATGTTAGGAAAACCAAGGGATTCAGTATCTGTATTGATACTGGTGTTCTCAAGATATTCTATGAACTACCATTAGGCAGTTGTGCAGATAACACGTGAAATGCGCCGTGGGTGGCACTGTGGGTTAAACCACAGAGCCTAGGACTTGCCGATCAGAAGGTCGGTGCTTCAAATCCCCGCAACAGGGTGAGCTCCCATTGTTCGGTCCCTGCTCCTGCCAACCTAGCAGTTCGAAAGCATGTCAAAGTGCAAGTAGATAAATAGGTACTGCTCCGGTGGGAAGGAAACAGTGTTTCCGTGCGCTGTTCTGGTTCGCTAGAAGCGGCTTTGTCATGCTGGACACATGACCCGGAAGCTGTACGCCGGCTCCCTTGGCCCATAAAGTCAGATGAGCATTGCAACCCCAGAGTCGGTCACGACTGGACCTAATGGTCAGGGGTCCCTTTAACTTTTACCTTTAGAGTGTCTTGCTAGCTGAAACGAGACCTCCTCACACAAAACCCATATACTCTCACAATCCCCATAGGAACTAAAACTTTTTTTAATGCCCCAACAGATGGTATAGCTGCCCTGGTCTCTGGCTTAGCTTGGTTTAGCTCTGTGAGCATATAATAGTTTATGATAAAACGAGGGCATTGAAATTTGAAGTATGGACTATTACTCCTCTTTGACAAAAGGTAACAGCATCTTCTAAGGAAGAATATTTGGTAGTATTAATCCGTTGCTTTGTCAAAATAAAATAAAATTGCAGTGTGAACTGTTGCATAAAAGAACTGCTTTAAACTGAATAAAGCTCCAAGGCATGTTTTTTGTTTGTTTTTAAGAGTTAGACATCTGGCATACCTAGAAATTTGTTTTGTTGATTAATAACTGCTATGGGACATAACCATTTTGCACAGGGATTTTTCTTGCCACAAAGGCTGAAAAATGCTTTAATATAAATTCAAAAGAGCACCCCTTGATCTGCACAGATGATTTACGGTACATCATAATATTGTAGGTGAATGTATTGGTTTGAAATTCTGAATTATTGCAGTTCGTTTCAAATGCCAAATAATTTATGCAGGAATAGTTGTATAATTAATTCAAAATATCATTATTACTTAAGTGAATCATCTAATATACAAACAACAGAATAATTGGCTATTTAACAGCACTTAACATTCCGGCATTCATTCAAGCTGTTTTTTGCCCTCCTAAAAGGATCATTTATAAATCAAATCTGTATTATTTAAAATGTAAAAAATGACAATTTCTGCGAAGTAGTACTTTATGCCACAGTACAGTTGCTGGTGGCATATAAATAATATGTTTGTACTATGGGCAGCAATTTCCCATTTTCCATTCCTCGCTCTCCCGCCTCAAATAAATGATGATCAGTTGGTTTTGGGGGTTTAGCTAAATGGAAAAAAGTGCTTATAAATGAAAGTGGATTCAGTTCAACAAACTTTCACAGGTGGATGCTGGATCTTAGTGGATAAAAAATGATTCTTTAGATGTCCCTGAAACACAAACACACCAATTTTGCTCCTAGAGCTGCTGGACTTATCAATCTGTGTGTGAGAGAAGACATTGTGAAGTGTGACAGCCTCTGTTCATTCAGTTTTTCTAATGCATGCAACTATCAGTTCTGGGAATCTGGAGGTGGAAATGTTTCAGAAACCTATCCATTACATTTAGGCGGTGCATCATCCAACAGAGCAAAACAATGCAATCTGAAATTCATATTCTCTCTCTCCAATCACAACATTGCTATTTTGACACCTGTATTATGCCTTGACGAAGACTATTCAGAAACTCACTTTAAAATGTAAACACAATTAATGGATTATTTAAGATTGACAAGAAAAAAGGTTTTGCAACGGAGAAAACCAAAATGGAAAGCGAGTTGTTAGATACTAATGTTAAGAATATGTCTAAAATGTATAGTTTGTTATTGGAGTGGCATACAAAAGACGAACAAGTAAAGTCGGTTATGAGTGATTGGCCACATAATATAATGATGGAGGACTGGGAGAGACTTTGGAAGAAAGGGCTTAAGTTTACTTCGTGTACTATGTTAAAGGAAAATATTATGAAAATGGTATAGGTGGTATTTAACCCCCGCTAAATTGGCGAAGATTTACCATAACTCTGAAAATCTATGTTGGAAATGTAAAGAAAAGGAAGGTACCTTCTATCATATGTGGTGGACCTGTCCCAAGGTAAAAGACCTGGGGGAAAATGTATAAAAAAATGATGAAATATACATTAATGAAGAAACCAGAGGCCTTTCTCCTTGGAATAACAGGTTCTGAACTGCCCCCAAAAGATGTAAAAGCATTTTTGTATGCCACAACTGCTGCATGGATTTTGTTAGCCAAAAAATGGAAAACACAAGAATTACCAATGGTAGAAGAGTGGCAGATGAAGATGATGGACTTTATGGAGCTGGCTGATCTCACTGGGAGAATCCGCGACCAGAAAGAAGAGGAACATCAAGAAGAATGGAAGAAATTTAAAGACTATTTGAATAAACATTGTAATATTAAAGATTTGTAACTACTTGAAAGAATCAATTAGGCTGAGGATTAAATCAGGATTAAATAAATAAATAAGAAACAATACCATAAGAAAAGTTAGGAAATATGATGATGACTGGATTATTGTTATATGAAATAATGATATTGGAAACTGCTACATTCAATTACAAAGAATTCAGTTGGAAGAGATTAGAGGAAGTCAAGTAATATGTTTATGAAGCTGGATTTTAATTAATTAAGTTTTATTGTATCTATGTATGTGGTGGTGTTATGTGGGGTTGGAAATATTTTCCTTTTTTGGTTTCTTCTTCTTCTTTTGTTCTCTTTTTTCTCTCATTATTGTTTTTTCTTTTGCTGTTATGTTAAAGTTATGTTTTTATATGAAACTTAATAAATATTATTGGGGGGGAAATGTAAACACATACTTCTGCAACCTATCTCGGGGGCCCTCAGGTGTAGCCCTTTCAAATGTCCTCGTATCTTGGAAAAGGTCAAGTATGGCCTCTGACCTCCTTGGGTGCTCCATGCAATAGGAGGATGGTGGCATTTGTGGGGAGCCACAGACCACAGAAGGCTGATCGTCGAAGAATTGATGCTTTTGAATTATGGCGCTGGAGGAGACTCTTGAGAGTCCCATGGACTGCGAGAAGATCAAACCTATCCATTCTGAAGGAAATCAGCCCTGAGTGCTCACTGGAAGGATAGATCCTGAAGCTGAGACTCCAATACTTTGGCCACCTCATGAGAAGAGAAGACTCTCTGGAAAAGACCCTGATGTTGGGAAAGATTGAGGGCACAAGGAGAAGTGGATGACAGAGGACAAGACGGTTGGATAGTGTTCTCGAAGCTACCAGCATGAGTTTGTGGGAGGCAGTGGAGGCAGTGGAAGACAGAAGTGCCTGGTGTGCTCTGGTCCATGGGGTCATGAAGAGTCAGACACGACTAAACAACAACACAGTCCATTTGCTGCTGCCTAGTGGCCAACTTTACCACTGCCTGGAGTCGGCACTACAACTGGCATTCACCTTATGGCTACACAGAGAAAGGGAAGAGCAAACTATTCCCAAGTCAAGAGCCTAAGGACAAAGGGTTGCTAGGAGGTTGTGGTACTGTGCTGGGCCCAGGGGTAACCCATGAAACGCGGTCCAGGTCTGGTCCGGAATCTGAAGGTTCTGCTGGGAGTCAGTCCGACAGGGCCAAGGCAGGACACAGGCAAGGTCAGGTACAGGATCACAGGCAGAATCTAGCATACAGCAATGTTGCTCCCACAACCGGGGGCAGGGTCCAACAGCCTTTTATCTTTGTCAGGGTAGCGGCCGGTCCTGATCCCCTGGTGACTCACCTCCTGCGAGTACTCAGGTCTCTCCTTTTCTCAGATCTTAGTCTCTGCAGCTCCGGAGACGTTGGTGGGTTACTAGACCCAGGGGCTGCCTCAGCCTCCCCTGACCAAACTGGTAGTGGAGCAGCTGTAAGTGATGGCCCAGCTGAAGGCAACAAGGTAATCTCCGCATCTGGAGCCAGTGGCGTAGCGTGGGGGGTGCAGGGGAGGCCAACCGCACCGGGCGCAACATCTGGGGGTTAGGGTTAGGGGGCGCAAATCCACGGGTTAGGGGGTGCAAATCCACGGGTTAGGGGGTGCAAATTACTTGCCTTGCCCCGGGTGCTGACAACCCACGCTACGCCACTGTCTGGAGCCAGGGCAGGCTCAGGCCCCTGACTCGGCCCAGCTGGTGCTTGTTGCAGGGGAACCTGTGCAGACTGGGACCCTTCAGGATCAGGCCCTAGAATTGGTTCAGATGATGCCTGAGGCAAAGGATCCGCTGCAGACTGAGTCTCCTCTGGGTCCAAGTCCAAGCCCAAATCCCAGGCCATCACAGGTACTCCCCCCCCCCCCGCAAAGGTATCAGCCTGGTCCCTGCTGGATTTAAATACTTCTTTAAGTTTTCTGGCATTATCAGCATGAGATCCCACACCCTTGTTCCTGTGTGTGTCTAGTCTATTTTTTTTTTTTAATATATATATATTTAAGACTAGGACAGTTGAAGAAAGAAAAACTCAGCAGGAAAACTATTGTTGTTCCTGGAGTCACATGACAGTAGATTATAAATGGGATTCTGATTTGACTTGTTTCTTTTTCTTTTTTTTAAAAAAGATATTTATTAAAGTTTCAATATTAATACAATAAAAAAATCAAAAAGAAAAAAGAAAAGTTAACAAAAATACAAAAATAAAAATAATTAAAAACACACAAAATTTCCATAACTTATTTTCCATTAACTTATTTCCCAGACCTCCTCATACCTCCCTTTTTTGTATTCCAATTCAAATTGTTAATTCAGCAAATCCTTATCGATAAGTTCTGTGTGTGTCTAGTCTAGTCGAAAGTTGCATGCACATTCAAAACACATTTCCCTCAAGAATTCTGGGTTTACCCCTCAAAGAGTTACAATTCCCCAAACTCTTAAGAAACTACAGAATCCAGGATGCTTTGGGGGAGGGAGAATGCGCTTTGAATGTGCTTTAAAGGTATAATGTGTAACAGACCAGGCATCCCCAACCTTCGGCCCTCCAGATGTTTTGGACCACAATTCCCATCATCCTTGACCATTGGTCCTGGTAGCTAGGAATCATGGGAGTTGTAGGCCAAAACATCTGGAAGGCCTCAGGTTGGGGATGCCTGGTATAGACTAAGCGTGCGTCCTGCATTTTAATCCTGTTGGTTGTTTTATTCTCCTTTTATGATTGTGTGGCTTTGAATATATTAGTTTTTTATTTATGTTTTTTACACTGGCTTGGTCATGTCTACAGATGGCACTTGGTTTTGTTCTGCAAGGATGTAGCTTCAGCGTGCTTCGTATATATGGGTCTTAAATGATAAACACAATTTAGCAAAGAAGGATATGATGTCATTCTACTTTTATTCAATACCTAGAGAGCAGAGAGTTCAAACAAATACAATTCAGTTAGTATTGATACCCATTGCTACTGTGGAATTGAAACTGACAACAACCTTTATCTTTCAATTAATTAAGACACTTAGCCCACGGGTATTAGGTTACATGATGCATCTTAATTATAAGTCCCACTACATTCTTTGCAGTGTCTATAGCCCTACATGGCAGCTTTGCAAATAACTACTGTATACTTTTCGCTGTTTTGTTTTATGGCATAACTCATGGCATAAACATGAGTTTAGGTTCCAGCAAGGATAGTGAGGCATGCCAGGTAAAACAAAGTCCAAACGAAGCAGAAGGCAGATTCTGGTAAAGAACTGTCCAAGCAGATCAGATTTTGTACTGTCCATGAATACGTTTGCCAATCTCATCACAATTAGTGTGAACTAGACCACACAGCAAACAATTATGTTTTTGTTTATCTATGCTATTATAGAATATAAACCAACAATTTTATCTCCTGTTCTTGTACTCTAGTTTACACCAGAATATATCGTGCTGTAGAGAAATGCATCGTGGAAAAGAATACAGTGGTACCTTGGGTTAAGTAAGTACTTAATTCATTCTGGAGGTCCATTCTTAACCTGAAACTGTTCTTAACCTGAAGCACCACTTTAGCTAATGGGGCCTCCTGCTGCCGCCACGCCGCCGGAGCCCGATTTCTGTTCTTATTCTGAAGCAAAGTTCTTAACCTGAAGCACTATTTCTGGGTTAGCGGAGTCTGTAACCTGAAGCGTATGTAACCCGAGGTACCACTGTAAACATCGCCAACTTAACCTGATCCCTTACAAAGAGAAGAGAGCTGATACAAACCAGCAGGACACAGTCCTTGCCCACTTTATGTGATTAGCAAGCATTACGTCTCAAGGATTATGGAACACTTGTGCTTTTTCAAACCCACAAAGAATACAAACTTTGAATCAAATTCCACAATGATGAATGCAATTATACATTTTCACCTCATGAATCCAGCTTCCCATCAAAGACACTCGATCAGCATCGAACATGCAAAAATGAAAGATGCCAGCAGAAATTGTATTAGTGAGGTTCTGGTAGCTTTTCTCTCCTACTGTGATGCGATACAATTGTGGAGCTGGAAGGTTCTCCAAGGGTTTTCTAGTCCAACCTGCTGCAATGCAGGTATCTCAACTATATTTACAGTCCTCCTCATTAATTAAGAGGCTTATCAACAGGCCTAAGCTTTTGTTCAATCAGTCCTATTGCATGTCGAGGTCCCCAGGGCCACCCCAATAACTCACACATCACACCAAAATTTTTGTTTAAGGTTTTTGGCATAATTTTGGCCACAACTTTATTAAAATACAAACATGTGAGTGGTTGCTTAGGCATTGGTTGCGAGTAGCTGCCCCCACTGTGGGGGACAGACTGACATTCCGCACAATGTGAAAGTCAGAATAGGGGAATACACTTGGGGGTAGCGACGGAGCAGGGAACCTGCCCTCAGCCCTCCCCAAATGCAACCAGGAGTTCATTGCTATGGCCCGAGCCCCCTTGACAGGGTGGACAAGCAATAGTTAGCCTCTGATTCCTTTAATGGAATCGCTTGCAGCAGCAGCATTAGAAGGGCAGGCACAGCCAATCCATGCCCCTCAACCAACCAAATTTTAACCAATGCCTAACTGCAACCTTACAAGTTGTGACAATTTGCTACGCAGTAGGCAAAAACCAAATGGCCCCAGCCAATCAGCCAGATGGACAAAATTCCTACCGGGCCCCCGCTCCAAAGCAGACGACCCCATGACAGGCATAGCAAGGTCAAAGCGAACAACCCTATTCTAGGGAGGGGGGGGGGACAGGCAATCCGATGCACGGGCGAAAAGAGGAAGCCCTAGCCTCGTGCAAGAAGTTTTAGCATTTCTGGCTGTCAATCAACAAATGGCAACATTAACTTCTTCCCAACGACAAGGGAAGTCCAATCGCATCAGTGGCCAACGGTCAATTAGCCCACCCCACAACTTTGGAGTGTCCTGGCGGCCCCCACCACAACACGTGCTCCCCATGAAGGAGAACACGCTTTGCTAACATGAAGCATGTTTAGCACTGTACCTTACAGCCTTCCAGTATAAATCTAAGCAGGCATGTCCTTTTGAGACATTGATGCCTAATAAAAGTTTGGCAAAGTAAGAGACATTGATAGAAAGCTATGATATTTAACAAAGTGGGACTTTTCATCTTTAATACCGTCCTTTCCACCCTGTTTTACAGCAATATGCCAGGATCAAAGTAGCATTAAAAAACTAAAACTTTCAAACCACACTGAGTTCTTGTTATCTTTTGCACAGGTACGTCAGATGAGAGGTGTTGGAGAGAAACTTTGTAAGGAAAAGAAAAGTGTTTGGTAGGAATGGAAAGTGAAACTTGGGTTCCTAAGGATTCATAATTAAATAAAAGCGACACTTTCCATAGGAAAGAGCTCTCTCTGTGTGCATTTTAAGGGTATGTGGTTGTTTAAGAGTCTGTCCTTTCCACTACCGGAATGTGTCCCTGTGGGGAAATGTGTGGTCCTTGGTGCAAAAATCTTCCTCACTCTTGTGTTAGTGTCCTCAACTGTGAGTTCTATCAACCTACAGATGTATCATCTGGGAATTACCAGCATGAATCTATCTGGAAAACTTAAAAGCAAATTCTAGTGTTGTCTCATCAATAATATAGTTGAAGGAAAGAGCAAATTAATACCTTCCACTCTCTCTCACCTTGAAATCCATTCTTTGCCACAGTTAGCAGAGAGTTATGCCCTATTTTATTATTATTAAAAATTAACTTTAATAGGGCAAAAGCTGTGAAATTATCCGTAGGTTCATTTTCCCACAGAAACATACAGTGCAATACAGTAATATTTTTCTAAGAATAGTTTTCAGTCAAACACTCTCACCCCCTGGTAACTTTCTATTATAGAAAGGTTTGCTTTTAATGAGCTGTTGCTTTGAGACATTAACATTATTTAAAAAAAAATACTATTGATACTATTGAAGTAGTTTAGGACAAATTCCAGACAACTTGAAAGGTTGTTGGAAGAACCCGAGAATCATCTGAGGTGCCAGGGGCAACTAATCCTTTTAATTAAAAATCCTTCCAATTAAAAATTTCATTTTTCTATCATCCCATCCCCCAATGGAGTTCAGATGATATACACTGTGTTATCCTATTTTACCTCACAGCTCTTAGAACGAGCTTGGGCTGAGCCCAAGGATGAGTTCATGGCTAAAATCAGGCCAACCAAGCCCAAGTCCCACATGCTACTGACTTCACCACACTTTGCTCTGGAATACGTTCCACTATTTACCTCACAATTGTTCCCCATGGAAACTTCATGAATTTGCTCCTTGGATGATAGCGCTAGAACCTGTGGTGCCAATCATTGGCTGTTTGCTGAGTACACAGAATTAATTGGTAGTTGATGTTGAATGTTTTTTCCACACTGCCTACATCATATTTCTATTTGCATGATATACAGGAAAACTGAATAAAGACATTTCAACAAAGGAACCACTATTGGATAATTTTTGCTGAATAAACTGTATAAAAAATACCAGAAATAATACAGAGCCTTTGCTTCTAGAACAAGAGATCTATCTGTACTTCTTGCAGAAACCTCACGTTTCCTCCTCTGCAGGATGGCGAGATCCTGCATCGAGCTAGTGCAAATCTAGCACATGCCGAATCAGATTGTTTTTCCCACCTCCCCCAAAGTTTGTGGGTGTCCATTAATTCATCATTAGAGTGGTATAGTTGCTGTTCGAGCCAACTCTCTCTTTGTGTGTAAATCTGGAGTTTACCTTCTGCATCTTTGGTCAACTGTAGAAATAATTGTGAGAATGAGTATATTTATTTTTCTGCTGTTTGCACCAATGGCTGGTTGCCAATCTGGTTTGAGAATAATTTCACAGGTGTAACTGTAGCCATGCTCCTAACATACCATCCTATTCTTGTGTTGCTCTAACCAACAAATGACAAAGTTATGAGCATGTTTCGTGTGTGTATATCACTTGGTATTCCAGAAGTCTAACCCTGTGGGAGACTAGGAGAATAGAAGGTGCTATTTGTGCCAGTCTGAGCTGGGGTGAACCTGGTTATTGTGCTTAACTTTTATCTGAAACTGCTAATTGCTGTCATGGGCAATATCAGTGTGCATGACTGAGAAGTTTCTCAGTCTAATGTCAAGTCTGACAGAAACCATAATTAAAAACCATAGGGCAATGCCTGTCCTACAACCTCTGCAGAAAGTGGAACGATGCTCAAACATGTTCCACACAAATGAAAATATTGAGGATCCATTTTGGATTTTCACAAATGCTGGATTTTGTTTTTGTGGTAGAAGAAAAAGCAGTTTCATGAGTACAGTATTCTGGAATAGCAACTGAATAATAATGATATCAGGGACGCGGGTGGCGCTGTGGGTTAAACCACAGAGCCTAGGACTTGCCGATCAGAAGGTTGGCAGTTCGAATCCCCGTGACGGGGTGAGCTCCCGTTGCTCGGTCCCTGCTCCTGCCAACCTAGCAGTTCGAAACCATGTCAGAAGTAGAAGTAGATAAATAGATACCACTCCAGTGGGAAGGTAAACGGTGTTTCTGTGCGCTGCTCTGGTTCGCCAGAAGCAGCTTAGTCATGCTGGCCACATGACCTGGAAGCTGTATGCCGACTGGACCTAATGGTCAGGGGTTCCTTTACCTTTAATGATGATATCATGTGGAAGAATGCCAAAATATTTTTTAAAAAAGCAACTATACTAAATATAAAAGGTGAATGTGGAAAGGCCCACAGACAGCAAATGGATGTAAGAATGGGGGCAGGGAATGGTGAAGAAAGAGCTGTGAGTGGAGGGGGACCCTCTTCCCATCCTTTGGACCCCCTGGGAAACTCAACTAACCTGCTGGAACTGGGTGTGGAAAGTGAAGCCGAATGGGACACAGTTGTGGGCAGCCTGAGAAAGTACCACTCACCTTGGGCCTGCCCATAAAAAGTAAGTCTAGAGTTAGACAAGGGTGATGTCTGATGTTTCCAGGAAGTCTTCTCATTGTGAGAATTTTGTGGGTGAGCTAAGATCTTGGGTCAGAATCTGGAGGCTGAGAGGGAGGGTGTGTCAGAAGGAAATGCTATGTATATGTATATGCCCATGTGTAACTTTGTATTAATGTAACATTTTTATATGTAACTGTGTATTTTTGTAATATTTTGTTTAAGTTGTCTTTTGGGGCTTCAGTTTCTGTATACTGCTTCAAGATATTTTTAATAAATTAAGCAGTATAAAAATTAAATAATAATATTTGCATGCATGGGAGAGTAAAAAATTGCTGTGCAAAGTAGCTACCATTTGTATTTCTATACCTTCAGATACATTATTTCACGAACCAGGTGTCAGAAGTTGGAGTCCATAGTGAATCTGACGGTTTAATATGCTTATAGGGAATCCAAACTACAGTGGTACCTTGGGTTAAGAACTTAATTTGTTGGAAATGAAATAAATAGGAAGGATCATAAATTATTTTTACATGCAGTAACAGCGGCAAGGATACTACTGGCCCAAAAATGGAAGCAGGAAGAATTACCATCGATAGAAGAATGGAGAATAAAACTAATGGACAACGCAGAATTAGACAATTTAACAGGAAAGGTTCGATGACTGGAGTAAATTTGTAGACTATATGAAAAGCATATGTGATGAACAAACAACATTTGTGGGTTTACAAGAAGCTTTGTGAAGAAATAAGTACTAGAAACATTGTAAAAAAGGGAACAAGGGTTTATTTAAAATAAAAGGCAATGTTAAATTTAGAATTGCGGATAGAAGATTAGAAAATGGAAGATTCGCGGATGAGCTGAAGTAAAAAATATGTATTTGTGACAATATTGAAAATGTATGTTTAAATTTTATATTGGAAATTGAATAAAAATATTTTTTTTTTTTAAAAAAAAACTTAATTTGTTCTGGAGGTCCGTTCTTAACCAGAAACTGTTCTTAACCTGAGGTACCACTTTAGCTAATGGGGCCTCCCGCTGCCGCTGCGTGATTTCTGTTCTCACCCTGAAGCAAAGTTCTTAACCCGAGGTACTATTTCTCGGTTAGCGGAGTCTGTAACCTGAAGTGTATGTAACCCGAGGTACCACTGTACTCTTAATAGAATTGCTTGTAAGCTGCTAGCAATTCAAACCACTCTTATTAGAATTGTTTCTAAGCTGCTGTGAAGAGTTAACTAAAATAAAAACCAAGCCACACATTAACTAATGTGAACCAAATTATTGCCCATAGCATGTTTGCCCACTTATTCACCCTTTTAATGGACTTGCCCCCTCTCCAGAATCCCCTGCTTTCTACATTCTTATTCCCTTCACTGTGCTGCTAGAATGCTGTGCTCAGCTATCATCCCATCCATCTTTCCCTTACAATAAGCACAATTTGGGATTGCTGACTTTCCCCCAGCAGGAATATGGTTAACACGCTCCCTTGCACTCAACACTTTCTATAATCAATTCACACTACAGCTGAGGTCAGAGAGGCAGAAGGCTAACTTAGCAGAAGCCATTGGCCCACCTTCTGACTTCAAAGGGGGTGAAATGCATGCTAAGCACTCATTAGCACACCAAAGGTCTTGGCTATGGCCAATGTTGTGGTTTCAGCTCCAGCATATGAAACAGTCTGATTCATCAGAAGTATCATAAAATGTATGCACAGAATTAGGGACTCCCGCCTGCCCAGATTTTATTGTTGCTTTGTGCCCAATTCCAGGCTATTTTCCCCCCTATTTTTATGAGAGCATCTATCTTTATTTCCTGCTGAGCAGCAGGGCTAGGCAATATATCATTCAAAACAAGTTTGAAGTCCACATCGTTATATCGGTTTCATAATTTTTGACTGGGCAATATATTATTCTTATTAGAATTTATATACCGCCCTATACCCGGAGGTCTCAGGGCGGTTCACATAAAAGGTCACATTATATAAAATCAAAGTGAAAACAATAACCCAGTAACACCCCACACCCCCAAAAGAGCCGCATTTTAAAAGGGTACAGGATGTCGATCAGGTCAAACAAAGGCCTGGTTAAAAAGGAAGGCTTTTGCCTGGTGCCTAAAGGTATATAATGAAGGCGCCAGGCAAACTTCCCTAGGGAGAGCTTTCCACAGACGGGGAGCCACTACAGAGAAGGCCCCGTTCTTGTGTTGCCACCCTCCAGACCTCTCAAGAAGGAGACAAACGAAGGAGGGCCTTGGAAGATAATCTCAGGGTCTGGGTAGGTTCATCTGTGAAGAGGAGGTCCCTGAGGTATTGCAGTCCTGAGCTGTTTAAGGCTTTATAGGTCAAAATCAGCACTTTGAATTGGGCCCGGAAACTAATTGGTATATCATGAAACATGACGTGTGTGTGTGTGTGTGTGTGTGTGTGTGTGTGTGCGCTATGCAAAAATCATGATGCAGGAAAAAATGTGAAACCAGCCAATGCCTCCACATAGTTCCATCCTTATTTCAGACATCGTGATATATCAGTATATCATAATGTTTAGCAGGTGATATATCACGATATTGAAAACCAGATGTTGCCCAGTCCTAATTGAACAGATTGTATGTGGCTGGAGAGCAGGGAGAGAAATATGCCAGGCTCTTCCATTTCATGCCTGTTCTTTGGTCACTCACTGGGTTTCCACTGTTTGCACATTGGTGAGGAGAGGGGGCAATGGATTATAGCCACTATCCATTTTATTCTATAGAATGAAAAATACTGCAGAGGTCATGGAATCTGCTATTACTGCTACTGCTGTTATTAATTCAATTTCTTACCCGCCCCTCACCACAAAGTCCTGATGCAGGTTTAAACAATGTTAAAACACACTATTAAAAACAGTTTAAAATAAATTACAGTCACAAGAGTAAGGTGGGTCTTAATATATGTGTTTGTGTGTTGTGAAAGGCCCAAGGTAAAGAGGTGTATCTTCAGCATATACAGGTTTTTGAGGTGGTATTTGGTGCTACGCCATGGTACGCTGTACCACCACCTCTTTTCGCCTCTTCCTCCACTGCCGCTGTTTCCCTGCATATGTTTTGGTGGGCCTACCTCTACCACAAAGTGCCGTGGCTAGATCAGCCAACTTCCCCCCCTCCTTTCCGCAGCTAGCAAGACACTCTAAAGGTAAAAGGTAAAGGGCCCCCTGACCATTAGGTCCAGTCGTGACCGACTCTGGGTTTGCGGTGCTCATCTCGCTTTATTGGCCGAGGGAGCCAGCGTACAGCTTCCAGGTCATGTGGCCAGCATGACAAAGCCACTTCTGGCGAATGAGAGCAGCGCACGGAAACGCCGTTTACCTTCCCGCTGGAGCGGTACCTATTTATCTACTTGCACTTTGACGTGCTTTTGAACTGCTAGGTGGGCAGGAGCAGGGACCGAGCAACGGGAGCTCACCCTGTCACGGGGATTCGAACTGCCGACCTTCTGATCGGCAAGTCCTAGGCTCAGTGGTTTAACCCACAGCGCCACCCGCATCCCTGCAAGACACTCTAGCCACACCATTTTGTGGTAGAGGCAGACCGCTTTGCTCTACCACAAAGTGGCGGAGGAGATTGGCTTGCATGTCAAGAAAACAGTCGTCCTAGCCGCACCACTTTGTAGTAGACTTGCTTTGGCGGATCACACCAAAATGCCTCCTGGGGCAGGAAGCAGTGGCGGTGGATGAGGAGGCAGGCAAAGGGGGGGAAGGGAGGGGTGCGTACTGTCACTGGGCATATGACAACTATATAACAATGATGGAAGATGCACTTCTGTTAGGAGGAATTCCACAATCTAGAGGCTGCCAAAAATGATGTCCCTCCCAGACTGCCCCCTGATTCCTGCCCCACAAATAATATTGATTGATCTCATCTGGCATGAGATATTAATCCTGCTACGTTGCTAGACAATTAAACAGGATCACGAGTAATTTTTCAAGGTGGCTATAAAGCATAGGCTTTAGTAGCAGGATGATGCTCTTGCCACCGTCAGAAATTCACACCACTTTCAGATTAACTACTGAGATATGTAACAAGCTTTAAAAGAAACAAAGTATTCTGGAGACACTTTTGCACTAATTATGCACATTACTACTGACAACAAAGCAAAACCCCTACTATACAAAGGGAAACATCAGAGAGAACACGGATTTTAGACATTTGTTGCATGGTTACAGCCTCTGCATCTTCTAATAAAATGAACCGGGGTTGCTTGGGAAAGAGTTTTAATCACTAGGAAATCAAATTGTTTTGGTTTCCCACAACACAGAGAAATTGTTGTTGCTGCTGCTGTTTTTATTTAGGAATCACTTCTCTTGACACATCTCAAAGCAATCTGCAGCATATATAAAATGGTTACACATATCTAAACTATGAATAAATTAGAGTTGTGTATAATATTCATTTTAGGACTAAATTTAAACAAAAAGAAAATATTGCAAATTACGAATACAAACAGTAGACCCTAGTTATTTGCCAGTGGTTAAAAAGCTTTCTGCTGAATCCATTAAGAAGTAAACATATAATGCCCCTATACACTGAAATTCTTCCAACAGAAAATGTAAGTCAATACAAATGCATGCAATTGTATTATTTTCCACTGCAAAAACTCATATTGCAACCAGGACTTTGGCTTAGCTTGAAATATTGATCGACACAGAGTAATTCCTAAACCTATATGTCTGCTGTGCTGAAATGATAAAGTAGTGGAACGCATAGAAAGTGGTATTTAGAAGTCGTTTGCTCATGAAAGAAATGAATTTTATCATTAACATGGAATCAGGAAAGTACCTGATTCATTGTATAAGCCAATGTGGAGAAAGTTAGTTCCAGTTCTGAAGTTTTCAACTGGGTTTAAAAGGTTGCTACGATTGATTGATTGATTGATTGATTGATGAATGAATGCATATGTTAAAGGCAGCAAAATGCAGTACTTTAAAACTTCACTGATTATAAAGTGGATGATAATAATAATAATAATAATAATAATAATAATAATAATAATATACAAACCACAAGTTCATAAATGATACGTTATTTGGCAAATAGCATCTATGGATTTTGCACCCCAAACAGCTAATGTACTTACACAGCCTCTTTTAGAACACCAGACACTCTCTACCTACAAACAGCACAAACCAGAGTGACCACTTTACCTTCTGTAAAATCAATCAGTCCGAGCAAATGCAGCAGCTTCAGAGACGCAAATATAATCACAACTATACCCACTGTTTGCAGTCCCTCGGACTCCCATTCCAAAGTCAACATTCTTCGAGCAAGCAAATCATTCCAGTCAGCTGCCAAGCCACTGTGCAATCTGAAGGGAAAAGGAGGATTTTGCCAGTACTTTGCTAACACACACATATGCACACACAAAAGTTGCCAGTGTGGTGGGGTGAACTGAGGAAACAAACTGACCACACAGGTGCGAGGAAGGGGTTAACTGAAGCCCCTTTCCTCGTGTGCATCTTGATTCTTCTTGATTTCAGTGCTCCCTCCCAGAGAGCTGAGTTGGACTTTCTTCACATGGCATTATATGCGGAGAGTGTTCCCACTTCAGAGGGCAAGTCCGTTTCGGAACTCAAGACTTTGCTGTGTCAGTTCCGTAAAAGCAACCCTCCCAAGGAACTTGCAAGAGACAGCATGCAGCAGCAGACACCATTTGATCAAGTGCTCGCAGGCGCGTGCCTCACAGTTCAGCACCGGCTGACAAGAACAGTGCTCCAGAGCTTCTCAAATGCGACGTGAAGCACAGCAACTCTCATCTTTTTTCATTAGGGGTTTATCAGAATATTTTGATTGCTGGGTTTGAGAGAGCGTTTGAGCGTTTAGCTGCAGGTGCCTTGCTGATCCTGTCTCGCTCTCTTCTTATCACTACCTCTTCAAGGGCCTTTTCGCACACTCTGCACAATGCACAGAGGCAAGCTTTTCCTTGCTTAGTCCCAGCATACCCTCAACAGGGAGCAATTGTCCTGTTTATCTCCTGGCACAGATCTTCCACCAGGGTGACCAAGGCATTTTCTCTCCCCCCCCCAAAAAACCCCTTCTAGAAACCAGAACAGGAAGGATCTAAATAGCTGGGATCTTTCAAGGAAATTTGGAACTGCTTCTCACCACGTGCTCAAAAGAGCTAACTGTATTAGCAGGGAAATCCCAGGAAACCTCCGGAGACCCGTTGCCAAGTCCATGTAGAGCAAGCTGGACCAATGATCTCACTCAGGAAAAGGCCACTTCCTATGTTTGTAAGGCCAAGTCCTTGAAGGATCAGGGAAGAAAATAATTAGCTATACATTATATTGCAGCTTGGGGCGCGGGTGGCGCTGTGAGTTAAACCACAGAGCCTAGGACTTGCCGATCAGAAGGTTGGCGGTTCAAATCTCCATCATGGGGTGAGCTCCTATTGCTCGGTCACTGCTCCTGCCAACCTAGCAGTTCGAAAGCACATCAAAGTGCAAGTAGATAAATAGGTACTGCTCTGGCGGGAAGGTAAACAGCATTTCCATGTGCTGCTCTGGTTCGCCAGAAACAGCTTAGTCATGCTGGCCACATGACCCAGAAAAATTGTCTGTGGACAAACGCCGGCTCCCTTGGCCAGTAAAGTGAGATGAGCGCCGCAACCCCAGAGTCGTTCGCGACTGGACTTAATGGTCAGGGGTCCTTTACCTTTACTATATTGCAGCATTTACATCCTTAATTCCTTCAGTGCTTCTTGTATGCCCAGAAAGCAAGAAAACATTAAGCATCTTTGGAGGACTGTTATAATTGTCTTGATGAAAAGCTACCTGCCCGGGAATGGGCAGAGGAGGAATGGTGGAGACCACCTCCCCAGCCTGACCCTTCCAGAGAAGACGAAGACAGTTCAGAATTGCAACAGGGGTTTGAGGGAGATCACAGCTCAGAGGAAGATAAGAGGAAAAGTTGGGAAATACAGTGGTACCTCGGGTTAAGTACTTAATTCGCTCCAGAGGTCCGTTCTTAACCTGAAGCACCACTTTAGCTAATAGGGCCTCCTGCTGCCGCTGCGCTGCCAGAGCATGATTTCTGTTCTCATCCTGAAGCAAAGTTCTTAACCCGAGGTACTATTTCTGGGTTAGCAGAGTCTGTAACCTGAAGCGTATGTAACCTGAAGCGTATGTAACCCGAGGTACCATTGTAATGGGATAGGAGAAGGAGGCAGAGCCGGAGCAGTTGGATGAAACGTTATCACTAGAAAGCATTCCAGACCCACCAGCTCCCAGAACCCGGCAAGCCTTAAAAATAGGAGAGCAAAGGGCTCAGAACCAAAGAGCCCTCAGTTCTAACCATAGAAGGGATAACGAATGAAGAAGTGGGAGAGAAGGGAAGGGGAGATTTACTCGGCACAACGCCATTATTCCGAGAGGCCACATTCTCAAGCCTCTCTCTCTGTGAATATTGGATAAAAACAGATGGCAAGGACTTTCCCTTGTCTTGTCCATTCCTGGAGACCTGCCGTGGGGGTTGGTTCATCTGCTGCCTGACACTACCACAAAGTCCTGCAATGGAAAAGACGTCTCTGTGACCCTAGTATTCCAGTTTTACAACATGCTTTTTGGAAAACCTGCCACTTTTCAGTTTCAGTATATGCTATGCAAAGGTCCGTATAGTTAAAGCTATGGTGTTCCCAGTAGTGATGTATGGAATTGAGAGCAGGACCATAAAGAAGGCTGATCGCCGAAGAATTGATGCTTTTGAATTATGGCGCTGGAGGAGACTCTTGAGAGTCCCATGGACTGCAAGAAGATCAAACCTATCCATTCTGAAGGAAATCAGCCCTGAGTGCTCACTGGAAGGACAGATCCTGAAGCTGAGGCTCCAAGACTTTGGCCACCTCATGAGAAGAGAAGACTCCCTGGCAAAGACCTTGATGTTGGGAAAGATGGAGGGCACAAGGAGAAGGGGACGACAGAGGATGAGATGGTTGGACAGTGTTCTCGAAGCTACCAACATGAGTTTGACCAAACTGCAGGAGGCAGTGGAGGACAGGAGTGCCTGGCATGCTCTGGTCCATGGGGTCATGCAGAGTCAGACATTACAAAATGACTAAACAACAGAAGGGGAGCAGCAGATGGCATGACCAGGCTGTGCCACTCACCTGATCTCCATCTGGCGGAGTTGCTGCAGCATGCCAGGATGGAGAAGGATGCAGCAACAGTAAGGTTTGCATGGTGCCCAGAAGCCAGAAGAGGGAGAGCCTGCTTAACCCCATTCCCTAGCCACCAATTATCTGGTCTAAAACATCCCTCCAGCCAGTTTTCTCCTGCAAAATTCCAAACAAATGTATGCCTACCCATGTGGAGAAAGTAATGAGCAAACTGGAATGAACTGTATGAATGACCTCACAACTTGCTAGCATTCTGAAATGGAGAAAGGCATTAATACATTATGGGATCAATGAGATCTCATATTCATTTGCAACTTTCTCTGCATGGAGAAGGATGAGGAATGAGGGGCATGCGTCTGAGACTCTTACTAGGTTGTGAATCATCCCTGAAAAGTGATGAAGGGACAACGGCACAGACAGAGGTGGGGGGCAGGCCCAGGGGAGAGCTCAAAAATCACACCAGAAATCTGTCACCAGCTATCTGCATAAGGTTGCAAGTTCAGACAAGAACCAGGAGCTGACTAGTAGGAAAATGGCAAGGAAGTATGAAGGTAGATCGCTGGAGTGTATGATGCATATGTGTTTGGCGATACAGCTCCCTGTCAATGGTGCAAGAGACCCTAGGTACACCTCTGGGCACAGAAATCTCCCCTCTCCAATCCAGCAAAAATCCCACTGAAACAAAGTCCCATTGAAACAAATAAGTGACTTAGTCATATTGAAGCCAATCACAGCTTTTTTCACTGCTTTTGAGACTTGGTTACGACTAACTCTAGATGGGCTTGAACAGGGGTCAGCAACCTTTTTCAGCCATGGGCCAGTCCACCGTCCCTCAGACCATGTGGTGGGCCAGACTATCTATCTATCTATCTATCTATCTATCTATCTATCTATCTATTGGGGGGGGGGGAGATGAACGAATTCCTATGCCCCACAAATAACCCAGAGATGCATTTTAAATAAAAGCACACATTCTACTCATGTAAAAACACCAGGCAGGCCCCACAAATAACCCAGAGATGCATTTTAAATAATAGCACACATTCTACTCATGTAAAAACATGCTGATTCCCGGACCGTCCGCAGGCCAGATTGAGAAGGTGATTGAGCTGCATTCGGCCCCCGGGCCTTAGGGTGTCTACCCCTGGGCTTGAACCTTTATCTCTCTATCACTTTGTTGCCACTTTGCCAACCTCTGGGCTCCTCATTCCTACTGTATCTGTTAATAGGCATAGAACCAGGAAGGGAACATGTTGCCAAGGTGGAAGATTTGCATAATGGTGATTTGCATAATGGTGCTATAAAAGGCTTCCTAAGTGACAGGATGACATGGTCAAGCCTTAATTGACTGGCAGAGAAGGGCAGTTTATCAGAAAGTAGTTACTTCACCTCAATCTCTCCTCCCCAAAATGTGAAACAGCTGATGAATCACAACATTTAGAAACTTTTTAATTAGCTGCCCTATGCTTTCCTCTGTCAGGTTGGCAGAAATGAACCAAAGTTTTGAAATGAACATGCAAAAAAACAAAAACAAAAAACAAACATATAGGCAAACATATAGTCTTGGGTCTTCATTTACAGATAAATATGGTAAGAGGCTAGACAGCATCTTAAAAAGCAGGGGGGGAGGGGAAGCAGAGACATACCCTTGCCAACAAAGGTCCATATAGTTAAAGCTATGGTTTTCCCAGTATGAAAGTGAGAGCTGGACCATAAAGAAGGCTGATCGCCAAAGAATTGATGCTTATGAATTATGGTGCTGGAGGAGACTCTTGAGAGTCCCATGGACTGCAAGTAGATCAAACCTATCCATTCTGAAGGAAATCAGCCCTGAGTGCTCAGTGGAAGGACAGATCCTGAAGCTGAGGCTCCAATACTTTGGCCACCTCATGTGAAGAGAAGACTCCCTGGAAAAGACCCTGATGTTGGGAAGATTGAGGGCACAAGGAGAAGGGGACGACAGAGGATGAGATGGTTGGACAGTGTTCTTGAAGCTATGAACATGAGTTTGACCAAACTGCGGGAGCCAGTAGAAGACAGGAATGCCTGGTGTGCTCTGGTCCATGGGGTCACGAACAGACAGACATGACTAAACGACTAAACAACAATGGTAAAAAGAAGTATTCTATGCCACTGAAGTCTGTTTGTTTGAAGGGTAGGTTGCCTGAACACAAATAGGCCAGTTTTACCACTGTGGAGGCGAGTGTGTGACTGACTGAGACTGCTGACCAGAAAAAGCTGGGAGAGACAGAAGGCTGGAGTCTGCAGCTGAAGAAGAAAGATCCTAGGAATCCCTTGTATTATAGTCAGCCAAAACCTGAATCACTGACTTGAGGTGAAGATTGGAAGAGAAGCATCTAAGTGTTATGGAAATGACAGGGGTGGGGACACAACACATCTTTAAAGTTGTTAAATGTTACAAATATTATGCCTGAATGTATTATTTTGATTTGACAGCTCAGGGAAGATACCTAGCTTTATAAATCATATAAAATCAACCCCTTTGCCAATTTCCTCCATTCCAACGCCATTTTGATCTTGGGAAAAGGACTCTTTTTCCTGCCACCCCCTACCATAAACCCTCAAGCATGGGTTTACACACACCCCACCCAGGGAAGTGCCCAGGGGTGACAAATGCTGAGCTGTTAGTTTCCAAAAGCCCATCACCAGACTTGCTGAATGCGCAAAGGGAGCTCTATTGTCTTCTGATGGTGGGTACTTGAGAGGTTCCTGGACATGTTTTGCCCATGCTAATCTTGTACCAAGGACTTTTCTGGACATGTTTGCCAAGGTTGAACTAGTGTAGCCCCTGTCTACCCCTCCCCTTTGTGACATGTCAGTGATGTAAAGATGATGTATCAATGATGTTGTACAAACTGTATTCTGGGATATTGTGGGAAGTTTTAAAAGTCAATGTTGCCCTGTGGAGACCTTTTGTGCAACAATAAAGATCATGGTCTACCGACCACTGTTTTGCTCCAAATTAAAAGGTAAAGGGAAACCCTGACCGTTAGGTCCAGTCGCAAACGACTCTGGGGTTGTGGTGCTCATCTAGTTTTAGTGGCTGAGGGAGCCGGCGTACAGCTTCCAGGTCATGTGGCCAGTATGACTAAGCCAATTCTGGCGAACCAGAGCAGTGCACGGAAACGCCGTTTACTTTCCCGCCGGAGCGGTACCTATTTATCTACTTGCACTTTGATGTGCTTTCGAATTGCTAGGTGGGCAGGAGCAGGGACCGAGCAACGGGAGCTCACCCCGTCATGGGGATTCAAACCGCCGACCTTCTGATCAGCAAGCCCTAGGCTCTGTGGTTTAACCCACAGTGCCACCCGCGTCCCTCTGCTGCTATTAACCTTACACAAATAAAGCATTACTTATTCTTCATCCACTGGTGTGCTTATTGGCTCCAGATCTGGAAGGAACTCTGTCCTTGGTGCATCACTCTGTTGACTCTTATTAAGCTTGTGGTCTACTAAGCTTGTGGCATGTTGAGACCTTTTAGGTTTCCTCAAGGCCACAACAGCATCAGGCAGAAGTTCTCAGTGTCTGGTGGTGGAGAGAACTGACTGGCTGGGGAAGGCAGACTAAAAGTAATTGGCAGATAGGTTCAAAAGGTTAGAAAATGAGCTTCACAAATCAATCTTATAAAGGTGTCTTTATCTGAAAGCAGCTGCCATTTAAAATAGCAACCACCTTTTAACACATTTTAGACATCACTTAAAATGCAGATGATGGAATAAGATGCAGAAATGTACTGTACATGACCTTTGGCACTGATCCACAATTCTTAAGATTTTAAAAGTCACCTGAGTGCCTTCTGTAAGTGTCTGAATGTCATCCCCATTTCCATAATTTACTAGTAAATGATGTTTTGCCTCCTATACGTGTAAACACGAAGAAACCAAACCTCATTTCATAAATTGTTCTGACATTTCCAGCAGAGCCTCTTAAAATCTTAACTAGCGATAAATGAAAACATAGATCATTTCTTACACAAACAATTACACACACAAAGGATACAGTCCCTTGGTGGGTGTTTTTTTTTTTTTTTGTTGGGTTTTTTTTGCAAATAAAACAGAAAAAGGAAGGAAGGATGGACATTCCAACTGGTAAATTTAAAAGATCATGAAATGTATAGGCCAGACTCACAACCATAGTTTTGAGGCATAAACTGAATCAGGTTTCAGCAGAGCTTAGTCTCCAAACCTGGTTCCAGGACCATGGTGAATGTCTCAGCAAGTTATACACTCGCCCCTGCTGGTGTTGCTATGGTAACCCAGTGCACCTGACACCCTTATCTTAGAGTATCCAGCAAGCATGAGGAATGTGCTCACTCAAGAAATGGGCCCAAGCACTGTGTAATTCAACCCAGTTCACATTACACCAAGAGGGTCAGGCATATATGCTTCTATCCTTGTTCAGTTGCTCACTAGGAACGCCCACCTCTGCATTAAGGTCTAGGACTGGCAATGTTTCCTCAGCTCAGTCGGCATTGCTCATGGTCAGGAATGATGGAGGAGCATACTTGGCTATCCAAGACCCCAGTGTTGGGTGAAGAAGAAGAAGAAGAAGAAGAAGAAGAAGAAGAAGAAGAAGAAGGATCTTCAGAGGCCCTTTCAAACTCTGGATTTGGCAACAATGATTGTTGTTATTTAGTCGTTTAGACCAGAGCACACCAGGCATTCCTGTCTTCTACTGCCTCCCGCAGTAGAGGTCAAACTCATGGTCAAACTCATGTTCCTAGCTTCAAGAACACTGTCCAACCATCTCATCCTCTGTCGTCCCCTTCTCCTTGTGCCCTCAATCTTCCCAACATCAGGGTCTTTTCCAGGGAGTCTTCTCTTCTCATGAGGTGGCCAAAGTATTGGAGCCTCAGCTTCAGGATCTGTCCTTCTAGTGAGCACTCAGGGCTGATTTCCTTAAGAATAGATAGGTTTGATCTTCTTGCAGTCCATGGGACTCTCAAGAGTCTCCTCCAGCACCATAATTCAAAAGCATCAATTCTTCAGTGATCAGCCTTCTTTATGGTCCAGCTCTCACTTCCATACATCACTACTGGGAAAACCATCGCTTTAACTATATGGACCTTTGTTGGCAAGGTGATGTCTCTGCTTTTTAAGATGCTGTCTAGGTTTGCCATTGCTTTTCTCCCAAGAAGCAGGCCTGACAGCAGCCATGAAATTAAAAGACGCCTGCTTAAAATACAATGATGGTTACTTTCTCTGATATCTTCATGCTCCATTGCCAAGCCCCCTTCTCTCGATCTAGATTTAGACTCTTTTTACCATTAGCTCTGTGGTACAGTTTTGGTGAGTCCACTAAGAAAATAGGTGTAGGTCTAGGACAGAATATACCAGAACAAATTACTCCAGAAAATACCAGAAAAATGCAGGTTTGATATAGCTGGATGACAAACATACAGCCTGAGGCTCTCCCTAGTTATATTTGAATGCAGTCAGGACAAGACCAAAAAAAATAATAATCCCTGATGACTGATCAGAAGCACAAAAGGAGGACTGGTACGAATTTCAGAATCTCCTGGGGAAAACCAGAAGTAATGATTACAATGGGAAGAGTATGTAACAGACACAAAAGCTTTAGCATTTCAGCTACTTTGCAAAGGCAGTAAGGAAAAAGGTAGACAGATTAGCCTCCTATAGAGTCAATCAGAATGGACATTAGGCTGAACCAGCTGTGAGACAACAGGTACTTCACACCTATTAGTTTGAAATCTACAGAACATGTATCTTTTTAAAAAATCCCAAATATTGAAAAGACTGATTTAGCAACCAATTTGGCATTGTTACTGAAGAAATCTACCAAAATTTCCAGTTCCCCCAAATTTTCTGATGGCCAAAATATATTTTCTCTCTGTAAACTTGGAATAAAACAGGCTTATTTATTTGAGCTACCTGCAGTCCTGGAATGCAAAATCAGATTGCGGTTTCAGTAAGGAGAGGTAGGGATGAAGAGCCCTTCCATACACAAGATTTGTGATCCAGTGAGCATGTGTTGGAATCTACAGTCACTGTTGGCTCTCCACTGAGTGTACCTGTATGACAAACAAGCTTTTAAACATGTTTTTCCTAGTTACATGTTAACTTTTTGAGTATAGACTTTTAAAATATGTGGGGCTACATTTGAAGGTGACCCGGAAACTACAATTAATCCAGAATGCGGCAGCTAGACTGGTGACTGGGAGCGGCCGCTGAGACCATATAACACCGGTCTTGAAAGACCTACACTGGCTCCCAGTACGTTTCCAAGCACAATTCAAAGTGTTGGTGCTGACCTTTAAAGCCCTAAACAGCCTCAGTCCAGAATATCTGAAGGAGCGTCTCCACCTCCATCGTTCTGCCCGGACACTGAGGTCCAGCGCCGAGGGCCTTCTGGTGGTTCCCTCATTGCAATAAGCCAAGTTACAGGGAACCAGGCAGAGGGCCTTCTCGGTAGTGGCGTCCGCCCTGTGGAACGCCCTCCCACCAGATGTCAAAGAGAAAAATAACTACCAAACTTTTAGAAGACATCTAAAGGCAGCCCTGTTTAGGGAAGCTTTTAATGTTTAATAGGTTATTGTATTTTAGTGTTTTGTTGGAAGCCGCCCAGAGTGGCTGAGGGGACCCAGCCAGATGTGCAGGGTATAAATAATAATAATAATAATAATAATTATTATTATTATTATTATTATTATTATTATTATTATTATTATTATTATTAAAATAGCTGTGTGCATCCCAGCCACATGTGTTATTACTGACAGCCCAAGCTGGGTTCTATGAATGTAAAAAAGTGCTTCCAACCAGTTATGTGGGGTCCAGTCGAGCACTGCAAGGAAGCATATCAGTTCTGCATACAAAAGCTACTTCCAAATACTTATCTTCCATGCCAGATGAGGAGAAATGTTGGTGACTTGTGGAAGTCAACCACAAGTCAACTAGTGTGATGTATCAGCTGAGTACAGTATGTGGAACCCCAGCAGAGTCTTAAGATTTCTTGTTTTCATTAAAATAGCTACTTCCACAGTCCTCAATTAAGGGGAAAACTCCTCTCCCACACAGTTCAAAGTAAAGTGTTCCTTGTCTCCAGGCACAAGACAAAGCTAAACACTGCTATCTACTATATACAATTCTTCTGGTGTCTATATGTAATGATACATATGTACAGAGAGATGTGCTAACACTATCACCATGCTAGCTAGTGTAAAACCCAAAGCCTCTTCTCCTGACGCTCACAGATTCAGAATCAGAGTCAGAGCCTGACAGCGAACAGGGCAGGACATGACCACCATGGACATAATGAAAGCAATGCCCTAGAGACCCATCTCTACATTCCTGAACCAATGGGAGGGTGAATAACTCAGGAAGTCATACACTTGTCCCTGTTAGCGTTGCTGTGGTAACCCGGTGCACCTGGTACCCTTATCTCAGCGTGTGGGATGTGCTAAGTCAAGAAATGAGCCCAAGCACTGTGTTCACATTACACTAAAATGAAAGCCCATGTGAAGTCCTAAAGTTTGGTACAGAATTATGCATGCACTCTTATGCACAGAGTTCCTGAATATACTGTCATCAGAAAGCTGTCAGGCAGAGGCGGAGCAAGGTGGGTGTGGTCTGCCTCAGGTGTCACCTCCAAGGGGGGTGAGAAAATGCTGTGCGGTTTTTGTGCATGCTGGCTTCCTGCTGCCAAAATGGTCCGTCCGTCGGCCAGCTCTCCCTTAGCTCAATAACTCTGGCTGCGCAAAGAAAGCTCAGCAACTTTGTTTCCGCAAAAAATAATAATGAAATAATGAAAACTATTTTTGCAGGCAAAAAAATATATATTTACATGTGGGGATGTGTGTGACAATAAATTTTCTGCCCCGGGTACCACCTGACCTTGCTACGCCACTGCTGTCAGAGAGTCCTCTTTTCTGCTGGGCTGTTTTCTTTTTTACCCACTTTCTCTTTGTGTGAATGAAGGTGTGTTGCAGTTTCTAAATATGTTCCATAGATCTGATGGAGGGGCTGCAGGGGAAATAGCTTCTCTCTCCAGTTCCACTGACAGAAGTTTTACCACTAGCCGAGGGACACCAGGGGAAACCACGTCACGGGCCCAACCAGTTTAAAAGCCAATCAGCAAGTATTTACTGGAGTAAATATTTGAATTATCTGAAAAGCAATTGTAGTAAACAGATTACGCTAGTAGGACTGCAAGAAGTTTTGTAAGGAGGATAATGTGAAATATTGCAAGGAAGATTATGAAGAGAATATCAGTTAAGGATAATTAAAAGTAATATAGAAATTAAGAAATGCAGATTAAGTGATAAAGAATGGAAAATCTTCAGAGGTAGTTGACGGAAGTCTAAAATATTGTATAAGACAAAAATGTATGTTAAATGACTGTTGGAAATGATATGTTAAAAAATTAATAAAAATGTATTATAAATAAATAAATAAAAGCCAATCAGCAAGAAATCTCTGATTATTCAAAGCTCCTAATTTCCACCAGGTTACTGTATTTTTCACTCTATAAGATGCACCAGACCATAAGACGCACCTATTTTTTGGAGGAGGAAAACAAGAAAAAAATATTCTGAATTTCAGAAGCCAGAACAGCAAGAGGGATCGCTGTGCAGCGAAAGCAGCAATCCCTCTTGTTGTTCTGGCTTCTGGGATAGCTGCGCAGCCTGCTTTCGCTCCATAAGACGCACACACATTTCCCCTTACTTTTTAGGAGGGAAAAAGTGAGTCTTATAGAGCAAAAAATACGGTATATTTGGGGTGGACAACGTCTATGAACTATAAAGAATATGTGGGTATTTTCATTAAACAACAAGAATCATTTAAGAAAAAATGGAATGGCGCAGAATTACCTAAGATATTTTGTTTCCCCCAGTTTTAGGAACAATTTCTCAAGTGTGATGGGTCACAGGCTTCAAGTAAAAGCAATCTTGAAAAGTGCTGCACGAGCTGTTTCATGCTGGCTTTTTTAATAAGACACTGGAAGATGCAACGCTCACTATGATGCAGCATCCATTTGGTACCAAACTTGTTGGAAACAGTATATCAGCAGACTTTTTCTTTTAAGTCATATCAGAAAAGTTAAAGGCCACGGCAAAAAGCAATAAAGGTGCTAAACAAAATGCACTTTAAGCCCCCGATCTTTTAAACAAAGTTAATGAACTGCTGGAGGATGAACTCAGCATTTTTCCCTCTTTCAGTTTGCCCCAGTTACAGTGATTAATAAACTTTTTTGTGTTTCCCCACAGTTTTTTCTTAGGAATTGTTTTTTTTCCTTCAGCTACAGATTGAAGAAAATAACAGTTTCCCAACTGAATGTGTACCCCAGGTATTCAGAGATATGTTTGAACATTAAGGAGCTTTAGAATTCTTATATAAATTTATCTGAATCCCATACTACTAATAATAATAGTAATTTATGAAAAGTTTCACAACAGAAAAATACAATACAAAATAGGAACAAAACAAAACCAATAACCTGAAAATAAATACTTGCCCACTTCCAAAGATGGCAACATAGGCCAACCATGATAGGCAAACATGGTTCTTCTAATCTAAATTAAGCTGGAATCCTTTTTGATTTCTTGGCTCCAGCAAAGCTGTAAACCTACAGGGTTGCCTAAGGTGATGGACTACATTGCTCAATTATGCTTGCCAGATTGTAGGCAATGATTCAGAAAACCACTCTCAGCTCATCCCATCTCTCGCCTCTCCAGTCATTGGTTATGGCTGGAAATTTGCCAACTCACTTCTTCTACATATGGCAACTCGTGAACTTCAGATCCACAGATCCATTCCTGCCACCACCAGATTTTCTTGCATATCGTAATGCATGAATAGCTGCAAGTTGGCTCAAAACTCCAAGGCAATCTTATCTATCGAGATACGTTAACAAATAAAAGTAAAATAAAACATCTTTCCAAATTAAATGAAATATAGTCATGCCTTGGTTTTCGAACAGCCTAGTTCTCGAACATTTTGGCTCCCAAATGATTGAAACTCAGAAGTGACTTTTCTGGTTTCTGAATGTTCTTTTGGAAGCCAAACGTCAGATGGGGCTTCCATGGCTTCCGATTGGCTGCAGGAGTTTCCTGCAGCCAATCAGAAGCCGTGCTTTGGTTTTCGAACGCTTTGGAAGCCAAATGGACTTCTGGAACAGATTCCGTTCGACTTCCAAGGTACGACTGTAAAGCTATTCCACACTTTACCTATTTCTTTTGTATTCTATATGTACCAAGCATGTAATAGGTAGATGTGTATATTTGACAAAATCTTGATGTGCATATACAGTGGTACCACGGGTTAAGTACTTAATTCGTTCCGGAGGTCCATTCTTAACCTGAAACTGTTCTTAACCTGAAGCACCACTTTAGCTAATGGGGCCTCCTGCTGCCGCTGCACCGCTGCTGCGCAATTTCTGTTCTCATCCTGAAGCAAAGTTCTTAACCCGAGGTACTATTTCTGGGTTAGCGGAGTCGGTAACCTAAAGTGTCTGTAACCTGAAGCATCTGTAACCCAAGGTACCACTGTACAGCCCTTCAGAAAATGTCAGGATAGGAAAGTGAATCACCAAAGTCCAGTAACAGATCACCTACACTGGAGTAAAGGACAATAAACGCACAAGCATTGACATGAAATGAGACAGCCTCGTTTCTGCATCCTGACAAACCTATAACTTTCCCTTCACCCTTGACCCTAATAGGAGTGAGTCAGGAAATGAAACTTACAAAGGTTGTATTTATCTTAAGGAGCTAATCTTGTATTGCTGCACATCTCTCTCTCTCTCTCTCTCTCTCTCTCTCTCTCTCTCTCTCTGTGTGTGTGTGTTTTAACCACGTCTTTCCCAATAGCATGTTTTCACAGTTCTGAAACACTGCCAGGATTTTTAATATATATTTTTTAAAAAAATAAAACTGCCTCAAGAGCAATTTAATTCTTTCCTGGAAGCTGTTGGCATGAACTTGAGGATAAATGTGTGAAGCCAATTCAGTATTTGGTCAGCATACTTCAAAAGTCCCGGTGAATCACCTGCAATGTGTTTGCTGAATTAGATGAAAGATCAGGAGATCTGCAGGTGATTTCTCCCATATCCATGGATCCATACCCTAAGGCAGGCTTCCTCAACCTCAGCCCTCCAGATGTTTTGAGACTACAATTCCCAGCATCCCTGATCACTGGTCCTGCTAGCTAGGGATCATGGGAATTGTAGGCTAAAAACATATGGAGGGTTGAGGCTGAGGAAGCCTGCCCTAAGGTCATCAGAAGGTCACCCTTTTCCCAGTGCTTCCTCAATTACAAGCTCAGAGGTTAGCTATGAGGAAGATGTCTCCTCTCCCAAATTGGAATGCTCTTCTGAGATGGCTTAGCTCCACGCCCACCCTAATGGCTTTTTGGCGCCATGCAAAGTCTTTAACTATCCTCCCAAGCCTTTTAGCGTTCCTTTGCCATGTTGTAGCATGTTTTAAAATGGTAAACAATGCATGGTAAGCGTCTCTGATTTTTATTTCTTATTGTGTATTATTCATTTATATTGCATGTCATTATTCTGTTGTAGCCACCCTGGGAATATTTGCTGGTGGCCAGCTAGGAGAATCTATCCACATTTACTGTGCAACTACTGGAATGTTTAGCAGTGCTGTCAGGCACACTGAGTGCAATCAAGCCAAAATATGTTTGCCATAGAATTCAATGGGATGTGGCCACTGGCTGCAAAAGGTGAGTAGTTTTCCTGCAAGAAACGGAGTCCTGCCCCTAGCCTTTTACATGAAAGGGGGATTGATTTCCATTTAGGTTCCCATAAGCTTATTTATTAGATCAAATTGAGAATTAATGCCATTCACCCACTGCCACCAGACAATTACACAAGCTTTAATGTGTTGCATCTTTCAAGTCTCAGGGCTGAATTGAATTAACAGGAGGATATTCAATTTGTCGCAGCACTCTCATATCATTGTTGTTTTGTCATTTCAGAAGTCCTTCTCATGCCTAGTACTAAGAAGGAATTAGCAAATCTGAGAAAGAATATTCTTAATTTATGTAAACCAGTATTATGCCTATTGGGGTGGGAGAGAAAGTATTGTTAAATTCTTTTGTGTGCTGGCAATTCATCCTTAGTTTCCATCTCATTCAGAATTATTTACTTTGTGATACAACTGTGAAACCCTATCATTTAAAAATAAATATGAATAAAAATCTATCTGTGGTTTGAAATCCAACTGTTTAGACTTCCTTTTCTATAGTGGAACTACAGTGGACGTTATGCAAAGCTAAGTGAGAGGAACAATGTTTGTAATTTTCTATAATAATCTCCCACTCCTGAAAATCTCTTCCCCATCTTTCCCTGAACTGCTTTATTGAAATCAGCCCTGAATGCTCACTGGAAGGACAGAAGCTGAGGCTCCAATACTTTGGCCACCTGATGAGAAGAGAAGACTCCCTGGAAGAGACCCTGATGTTGGGAAAGATGGAGGGCACAAGGAGAAGGGGACAAGATGGTTGGACAGTGTTCTCAGAGCTACCAGCATGAGTTTGACCAAACTGCGGGAGGCAGTGGAAGACAGGAGTGCCTGGTGTGCTCTGGTCCATGCGTTCATGAAGAGTCAGACACGACTAAACGCCTAAACAACTAAACAACAACAAATATAGCTGCAGCTGCAAGGGCTGGGAAGAATAGCAGGGTAGCATCATAGCACAACTAACTTCTGCTGTCAAGGGGAAAAAAGGGAAGAGCAGACAGCAGGGACGGAAACAATAGCCTGGGAAGAGGCAAAGGTGGGTCAATAATGCAGGAGTACTGAATGACATTTAGGTAGCAGGAAGAGGAGCAGGTTGTCCAATAGATTTCTATTACAAATCCACATTTAAAGCATGAAATGCTTGCTGCTGCATGCGCCTGCAATAAAACACCTATCTGCAGGTGCCCTTGGGGGCAAAGACAGCCATGCTTATGAGGCCTGGGAGCACATGGTCAAGAACAGATACGGCAAGCAGCAAGTGGCACAACCATTTCTGGAAACTCAGTTTCTAGCTCAGTCGGTAGAAGCATGAGGCTCTTAATCTCAGGGTTCTGGGTTTAGGCACCACACTGGGCATTTCATGGGACTGGACTAGATGACACTCGCGGTCCCTTCCAACCATTCTGATTCTGTGAGTAAGTGTCACAGTGGCGTAGCGTGGGTTGTCAGCACCCGGGGCAAGGCAAGTAATTTGCGCCCCCTAACCCGTGGATTTGCGCCCCCTAACCCTAACCCCCAGATGTTGCGCCCGGTGCGGCCGGCCCCCCCTGCACCCCCCACGCTACGCCACTGTCTAGTCCAACCCTCTGCAATTCCAGGACAGGACAGACTTTAATTGGCGACAGTAATACAGGAGGCACAGAAAAACCTTTATCGATTTGTCACAGGGATGCTTTAATGTCTCAGGGAGTTCTTTGTTTGGGAGGAGGGACCCAACCCATTAGTACAATGGAAGGAGAGGTGGTGGCAGTGGCGTAGCGTGGGTTGTCAGCACCTGGGGGAAGGCCAGTAATTTGCACCCCCTAACCCAGTAGGGGCAGAGAGCTGCGAGTGTGAGCGCCCCCTGATGTTGCACCCGGTGCGGCCGGCCCCCCTTGCACCCCCCACGCTACGCCACTGAAGTGACAAGGTAAAGGGTAAAGGGACCCCTGACCATTAGGTCCAGTCGCGGACAACTCTGGGGTTGCTCGCTCATCTCGCTTTACTAGCCAAGGGAGCTGGCGTAGAGCTTCCAGGTCATATGGCCAGCATGACTAAGCCGCTTCTGGCAAACCAGAGGAGCGCAAGGAAACACTGTTTACCTTCCCGCAGGAGCGGTACCTATTTATCTACTTGCACTTTGACATGCTTTCGAACTGCTAGGTTGGCAGGAGCAGGGACCGAGCAACGGGAGCTCACCCCGTTGCAGGGATTCAAACCACCGACCTTCCGATCGGCAAGCCCAAGGCTCTGTGGTTTAACCCACAGCACCACCCTAAGGACCTGCATAATTAGGAACAGAGATGAGACTTCCCAGAAATGAATCAGGGAAAGGGGAAGCAGGGGGCAAAGGAAATAAAAGAGGGATGAATCTACTGAGAAAAGGAAGGTGGAAGTGACCCTTAGCTGCAGCCCATCTTTAACACTAGATATTACCATCATTTGGTGGACTAAATGCAGTCTCTCTCTCTCTCATGTGATCAAGGCTAGACAAAGTGATCTGGGGTGCTAAATTCTAAAGACAGGTATTTTCGCTGGCTGCACAACTTTGCTTAAGATAAAAGGGGTCACATCTGTTGGTAATAAAGCATACCTTTCATTGGGCAGATGATAAGAATGGGCAATTTTTCACAGAGCTGAAACAGAGATGTACAGTTCTCCTTCGATAGCTCATTTCCTCCCCGTGCCCCCCTCTATTAAATTGCATTATATGCATCAACCCTCAGCCTTCGGGTAAATTTAAAGCACGACCTTGAAATGCTGTTGTAGTTCTTCGTTCTGTTTTCCCCTGCCGCTATTTTTACAACTCCCTTGGTAAATTTCTTATCTGCTACGCTGTCTTAAACTGGCACCCTTTCAGCAAAGCTTTCTTCAGTTCCATGTTGTCAAATCCAGACTGGAGCCTGAAATGTCTAGCCAGACTACAGAGTCACCGAGGAGAAAAAAAACAAAGCAAAAAACCTCCCTTCTTTCCAAGTCCAACTCTTACAAGAAATTAAGAGTGCTCTATTTGGAAGGCAGGAAGGAGATCAGAAAGCTTCATACAGCACAAGAGAAAAGTTTGAGCAATACAATTACTGTATTTTTCGCTCTATAAGATGCACCAGACCACACGACGCACCTAGTTTTGGGGGGAGGAAAAAAAGAAAAAAAATATTCTGAATCTCAGAAGCCAGAACAGCAAGAAGGATCGTTGCGCAGTGAAAGCAGCAATCCCTCTTGCTCTCCTGGCTTCTGTGATAGCCGCACAGCCTGCATTCGCTCCATAAGACATTTCCCCTTACTTTTTAGGAGGGAAAAAGTGAGTCTTATAGAGCAAAAAATACGGTAAGTGCTTGGGAAAGTTGTCAGAGGAGCCATTTTTTCAGCACCTGAAATGGTTGCAAGAATCACCAAACCTGTTGCTCTGGAAAAGTAGAAAAAAATGGCTCAGTGCAACCCAGTAAGTTTCTGTTAGACTGCCCTCTGGGACTGGATAATAACACCAAAGGGGAAAGCCCTTATCTGCAAATTCCTCCTTATCTGAGCTGCCATGAACAGGTTTATTCACCAGTGCTGAATATTTCTGACACAAAATTCGAGGCTCAAAGTTTACCAGTTTTGCACCTGTTTACTGGTATTCACAGCCCATCTTGGCTGTTGCTTTCATGCTATTTTACTGCCTTCTCCTTGTTCCTGTTGCTGTGATCCCACAACCACACAGGCGTGAAGTTGTGAACATTCATGATTTTCTGCTCTGGAAATGAAAAGTGCAAGTTTCCTGAACAGGCAGCAGGTTTGTGAATCTTCCCTTTTAAAAACAGAGGCAAGACTCTTTACAGTGATCTAAGTACTTTTAAGTCCCCTATCATTTGTATCTGCCTCAGTGGATTGCCCTATATTGTTATTTGGTTTTGCTTATGAGGATTAAACCAGAATCACAATACAGAACTATGTAAGTTATATAGATCACTCTTTTGGACTCAATTCTAGCCAAAGGATCTGAAAAAGTCTCAAGAGCTCATCATGCAGAACAGAGTATTACTACCCCTACATTATGTGTAATATTTGCTGCTAATTATTGTGCGGGACTGAATATTTCCTTTCAGACCTTTTTTGGCAGGTAAAAAATATTTAAGTTCATAAGTGCTCAACGGTCAAATACTAAATACCATTGCATGCAATCTGACAAATGCTATCAGCCATTAAATACCATTGCATGTCCAATATTAATACAAATTAAATACAAATATTAAACACAATATTAAAGGGATGTGGGTGGCACTGTGGTCTACACCACCAAGCCTTTTGAGCTTACCAATTGCAAGGTTGGCAGTCATGTCTATGCGGCGGGGTGAGCTCCCGTTGCTTTGTCCCAGTTCCTGCCAAACTAGCAGTTCAAAAGCACACCAATGTGCTTAGATAAATGGGTACTGCTGTGGCTGGAAAGTAAATGGCATTTCCGTGCCCTCTGGTACTTGTCACGGTTTTTTGTGCGCCAGAAGCAGGTGCACTGTCTGTGGAAAAATGCCTGCTCCCTTGGCATGAAAGTGGAAATGAGTGCCGCACCCCATAGCAAAATTTGACTGGACTTAACCATTGAGGGGTCCTTTGCCTTTACCTTACAATGTACAATACAAAATTGAAATTGAAACGTGTTTTGGTGATCAAATGGTGATAGTTTCATATTTGACTCACACATGTTCAGCAGCTGTTGCTATGCAATAAAACCATATAATGATTTATCCTCTAAAGGTCCAGGAGTATAAGGTAAACTACTATTATTAGCAGTATTCTTGTTATTATTTTTATGTGTGTAATGGCTGCTCGCTAAACACAATAAACCAAGCTGAAGTGAATATTAATATAATTTCAAGCTGATTGTGGAAAGGCAATGTCACAACAGCTGTAGGGTGAATTGTGTGATTTAGTGCCCCCAGCCCAAAAACATAACATGTTCATAGAAAAATAACATACCATGTAAAATTAAGGAATGTTAGAATGATGTTGGAATGAAGCTATGTGGTTTTAGCAGAAATGTTATAAAGGATTAAGTAAAAATGGATTGGTAATTAGGGAAAGAGGAGAATGTAAAATTATAGTATATCAAGATAAATTTTTAGGATAAAAACAAAGATGGAAAGGATTTGCAGAAATATCTAATTGAACTAGAATACAAAAAAGGGAGGTGTGAGGAGGTCAAGGAAATAAGCAAAGGAAAGAAAGTTATGTAAAGGTTGGATTTGTGTTTTTTTTGTGCTTTGTTTGTTTAACTTTTTTATTTTTCTTTCTGTAACCTTCAAAACTTTAATAAAATCTATTATTAAAAAAAGAAAAAAAGAAAAAAGAAAAATAACATACCATGGAGAAGGCTAGGCCAAGCGCTTCCACTTGACATGCTAGTTTTCTAGATTTTTAAAAAAGATAAAGCAAATATTCCGCCACCTGCCTAAAGTTCATTATGGGATAGCTCATTCTCTTAATCTCAGAGTCATGGGCCTGAGCCCCACACTGGATGAAAGATTCCTGCATTGCAGGAGGTTTTACTAGGTGGGTATCATGGTCCCTGCCAACCCTACAATTCTATGATGCCAAAACAGCACCCTACAACTGTTGCCACTTGCCTATGTTGCCATCTTAACAAAAGTAGGCAAGTAGTTTCACTCTCCCTTTTGTTCCCCACTCCATCCCAAATTTTGGTCAACATGGTCATCTGGGGATTTTCAGGTTCCAGTCACAATTACAGACTATTTTATTGCAATTTAGAGCTCTTCGAGTAAATAGATAACCTCGCCCACATTTTAAATGGCTCTGTAATCAACACAATAGATGCAATTTATTTCTGCAATAGAGACAAATTACATGTCCTTAACTGGAAGAAAGCCACTTACAAGAAAGCCGTATGTTAAATATTAGAGAGATAAATACAGTCTCTGATCACTATAAGCGAGAAAGATGAATATAAAATCTGTTATGGCAAGGCTGCCATTCTGCTAAACCTGCATCAGCCCAATCCCTTGATTTCACAAATAATTCAGGAGTTTCCAATAAACAGCCCATATAAAACTTCTTCATAAAAGGTCACAGAAGCTGTACCACCCATCCCTTTTCAGAACAACCTGTCACAGATAATAAAATTGACAGTGTACATTTATTCATGTGAGAGTTTCTGGTCTTACTGATAAATGAGCACCAGCAACTTCTATCTTTCGGTACGTCACCTTGTAAACACCACTCCCACTTCTGACCATAAATTATTTCAGTTTCTGCAAACACCAAAAACCTCTTTCTACAGAAAATGTATGAAAAGCAACAGTCACAATTTTAGTTCTGACAACTATCTTTCTCCTTTTCCTCCCTCCCTCATACAAGTTTCAATTTTTACACTGAAACTTAGGAAAATGTTGGGCAAACATTATTTAAAGTTCTTAATATGGTATTGGTACTGTTGCTTATCTATCTGTGGAACCGAAGTCAGGTTTAGAAAACTTACAGGAAAGGTCATAGTTCACTAGTAGAACATTTATTCTGAGGTACATCTTAGCCACTATTTTGCTTTGAATGCAGATGGCTCCAGGTTCAATTCCTGACATCTTTATGTAGGTCTGTGAAATGATTTCAGGCTCAAGTCCTGAGAAATCCCTCTCAGTTAGTATTGGCAATAATGAGCCAGAAGGATCAATGGTCTGGCTTGTTACAAAGCGGGTTTTCATTTTCTTTTAACTCTTTTGGACACTTACTGTTGTTCGTTCCTTTTTTGAAAATTAAGATCAGTATAGCGCTATTAAGGATAAGAGAGAGTTACAAAGCAAATTCAGCAGAGTGAACTAAATGTGGCAATTCCACACCTGGTGTGGAAGCAAGAAGAATCAGAGCTGTCAACCATTATTTTCTTAATGAACACAACAATGCACAAGTCTAAAACATTTTTTTGTTCCTGATCCAACAGGAAGGATTTAAGCAGCACACTCGGGCCTCAGCCACCATCTTCTCAACTTTTCCCTTGCAGCAAACCTATTCTAAACCACCATGAAGTCTTAGCTAGCATGTGACTGGGCTAATAGAACACAGCTGCATTGCTGATAGATACTCAGACCATAGAAATACAATTGGTAGAGAGGGCTCTGTATGATGTCATTTCCCCCGTCTCTCCTGGAAAGGAAGCTTATAGAACTTCCTGTCCATCTCTCTCTCTTCCTTTGACCATTATTGGTTGCAGACATGTATTTGCTCCAGCTTTAAGCACATGCCTGAAACTGATTACAGTGGTGCCTCGCAAGACGAAATTAATCCGTTCTGTGAGGCTCTTTGTATAGCGTTTTTTTCGTCTTGCGAAGCAAACCCATTGACAACTTAGCGGATTAGCGCTATTAGCGGTTTAGCGGCTTTTAGCGATCAGCTGTTAAGCGGCTTATCAGCGGATCAGCTGATAAGCGGCTTAGTGGCTTAGGAAAAGGGGGGAAAGGGGGGAAACCCGCAGGAACTCGCAAGACATTTTGTCTTGCGAAGCAAGCCCACAGGGAAATTTGTTTTGCGAAGCGCCTCCAAAATGGAAAACCCTTTCGTCTAGTGGGTTTTCCGTCTTGCGAGGCGTTTGTCTTGCGGGGCACCACTGTATACTGTAACTATAAATATTTTGCCTGCTAGCTTTTTGTGCTGCCATTGCTGTACAACCAATGCAAGATTATAAGCAAGTAAATATTTTTAAACCACCTTTCCCAGCTTTTGCCTGATTCTTTTTTAAAGTGAGGTAAGAAAGGGAACTCGTGCCAACCTAGCAGTTCGAAAGCACGCCAAAGTGCAAGTAGATAAATAGGAACCGCTCCGGCGGGAAGGTAAACGGTGTTTCCGTGTGCTGCTCTGGTTCGCCAGAAGCGGCTTAGTCATGCTGGCCACATCACCCAGAAATAATACGCCGGCTCCCTCGGCCAATAAAGCGAGATGAGCGCCGCAACCCCAGAGTCATTCGTGACTGGACTTAACTGTCAGGGGTCCTTTCCCTCCCCCCCCCTTTTAAGAAAAGGAAGCCAGCCAGCTTCATCTTGCTCCTGCTGTGGGTACAGCTGATGGGAGGATTGCTGTCTCCCCCACTTGGAGGACTGCCGCTGCTGCTACAGAAGCGAAGAGGACTGCAGGGACCATGTTCCTGGGCAGGCAGGCAAAGTGGGGACAGCTGCTGCCCCAGCTGGGCGTGGTACAGTTGCTGGGGCAGTGTTATAAAGCCTGCCTGCTAGATTGAATCCCTCATTTTTGGGGAGGATATCTGCAATTAAAATGAACATGCTACCAAGGATGCTGTTTTTGTTCCAATCGATTCCAGTGGTTGGTGGGGTGGGACGCTTCAAGGAGTGGCAAAGAGACATAGGCAAATAATTGCATAGTCAAAACAACAACAACAACACTCTAGAGAGGAGAACAAGAAGCTATGAATGGAATGTTACAATTGTCCGTGTTAGTACCTAACACGTGTTAGTACCTAAAGCATAGGGACGCGGGTGGTGCTGTGGGTAAAACCTCAGTGCCTAGGACTTGCCGATCATATGGTTGGCGGTTCGAATCCCCGCAGCGGGGTGAGCTCCCGTCGTTCGGTCCCAGCTCCTGCCCACCTAGCAGTTCGAAAGCACTCTTAAGTGCAAGTAGATAAATAGGGACCGCTTTATAGTGGGAAGGTAAATGGCATTTCCGTGTGCTGCGCTCGTGCTAGCTCACCAGCTACAGCTTCATCACACTGGCCATGTGACCCGGAAGTGTCTTCGGATGGCACCGGCTCACGGCCTCTAGTGCGAGATGAGCACGCAACCCCAGAGTCGGTCATGACTGGCCTGTACGGGCAGGGGTACCTCTACCCTTACCTTTATAAGTAGAATCCCCTGTGGTATTATGAATTGTATATTTTTCTTTGCTGAAAGTCGCTTGGAGACCTTTGGGTGACAAGCGCCTAATACGTTTAATAAATAAAAGAATAAAAGAATCGCTTTATAAGTATCATCATGGCTGCTTTGGGGTTTGTAAGCGAAATTGTTAACTAAATAAATTAACTCCCTGCTAACACCTATCAAAGCCATGCTGGGCTCATGGACCATGTCTGATTGCACACTGTTACAGACTGCTGTGCAAAGTGAAATAAAAGGCAATGAACAAACCACAGATTTGTACGAAATATATCCTTATTTTTGTTAATTTTTATCTTTCCCCCTTTATAGTTTTGTCAACTTCTGGGTTGTTTATCAGCAGGGAATTATCACTGGCCAGAGTCCTTTCCTTGGCGCCCAGCCCCAAATCTCCACTGTTAACTCTGAGCAAATCTGTGCCTAAAACAAGGCTTTTAAAGCAATAAAAAAATCTGTGGACTCAGCCACCTCACTAAAAGGTAAAGATAAAGGACCCCTGACAGTTAAGTCCAGTCGCAGACGAATCTGGGGTTGCGGCGCTCATCTCGCTTTACTTGCCAAGGGAGCTGGCATTTGTCCGCAGACAGTTTTTCTGGGTGATGTGGCCAGCATGACTAAGCCGCTTCTGGTGCAATGGAACACCGAAACCAGAGCAGCGCACAGAAATGCCAGAGCGGTACCTATTTATCTACTTGCACTTTTTGGTGTGCTTTCGAACTGCTAGGTTGGCAGGAGCTGGGACCAAGCAACAGGAGTTCACTCCGTCGCGGGGATTCAAACTGCCGACCTTCTGATTGGCAAGCCCAAGAGGCTCAGTGGTTTAGACCACAGCTCACTACATAACAATAAAAAGCAAGGTATACCACTGTATAAGATTACCTGGTATCAAGTCACAATGTAAGGATTTCTTTGTAATCTAAAATTAATGAAATCTATTAATGGAATTGTGGAATATGTCTGTTAGCCTGTTGGCTTCAACTAACAATGTTTTCATTCACATCTTATCGCCATGCACTGCTAAATAAAACTTGCTTAAATTCACCATTTAAATAAAAAGGTGAGAGCAAACTGTAATTAGCCGGCTTTAACTTTTATTGTCGAGTCCATCGGAGCCAAACTTTTTTTCCTCAAAGGAAAACAGGATAGCCATTAAAAATGAGATATTATCTTGAAGCATTGTTTAAAATGTTTATTCATTCATTCTTTTCCCTGCCCTTTCCAAATTTAAACTTGTTTTGCATCTGAATTATATAAATTCAAATCTACACTCAACTGTTCTAACCATTTTCCAGTGTGCGAATAAACCATTCAAAACTGCTTGCAACTTTTTAAAAGAACTGGTCTTTGTGCTCAAACTTAAACATTCAAAACCTGCATGGTTCCAATTCTACAATTCTAAGATTCTATGTCTCAAATGGGGTAACAAAAATCTCTCACAGCTTATGAAAATTTAGGTTAAGGATGTTTGAAAATCAGGGTAATTGTTTTACATTCTTAGCATAAAAATAACTGAATCTTAGCAAGCTATTTAATCACATAATTCCCAATAGATTTGACGAAGCTTATACTGTCTAAATTATGTAGCCCACTTTGAAACGCTTAACCTAGAAATATAAATTTAGCTACTCAGAGTTGAAAATTGTGGGTGGAACAGTTAACAGTATTTTGACTGCAACAGTAAACAATTTTAAAAATACACTGAGGTTGTTGTTTTTTTGTAAGATCTATTAAGAATGCATTTGAAACACTGAACCCTCCAAAACAACTATGGTTTATATATGTGTGTGTGTAAGTCATTCTGATATTGCAAGGATTTCCACCTGTGCTACAATTCTTCCTTTCCCCTTTCCATGCCCGCACATGCCCCCACCCTTTACTGGGTTTCCCCCAACCTTCTGGAGCGGGTGGGGGGCATTGGGGGAGATGACAAGCAGAGAAAGTCCTGTTGTTCAAGTTCTTGCATTAATGGCGTCAATTAATTGGTTCCAACCCTCTATATGAACAGTATTATTATTATATTGTGATGTGTGCTAAGTCCCTACCTGTAGCCATTGTATAAATACGATTGTGTATCATCTGACCTGTCTACTGCAGTTATTAAGTTTGCAGATGACATCACCATAATGGGTTTAATAACAGGTGGAGACAAATCAGCGTATAGAGGGGAGGTCCAAAAAATATCTACATGGTGCCTAGGGAACAACTTGCACCTTAACATCAGCAAGACAAAGGAGATGGTGTTGGACTTTCGGAGGAAAAGAGGAGAACTAGCCCCGCTGTACATCGGGGAGGGCTGTGTCACTGTTATCTCAGTGAAGACCTTACTTGGAAAATCAATACAACCCAGGTGGTTAAGGAAGCCCAACAGAGACTCCATCTCCTCAGAGTATTGTGAAAGAACAATGTCAATCAACATTTGATGATCTCCTTCTACCGGTCCACAATAGAAAGTGTCCTTTCATACTGCATCACGGTGTGGTACGCTGGTTTGACATCAACTGATAGGAAGTGCCTACAGAGGGTGGTGAATACAGCACAAGATATTATGGGCTGTCCCATGATTCCACGGGATGAAGAACGTTGCCTCAGGAGAGTGAGGAAAATTCTCAGGGATGATTCACACCCTGGCTGGCACTTTCTTGATCTCCTGCCCTCAGGCAGAAGATATAGAAGCATGATTAGTCGCACCAACAGGGTAAAGAACAGCTTCTATCCATGGACTGTTAGGCTGCTGAATGAAAAGATAACAACAGGGCAAGTGACTTTTGGGTTTGGTGCGTGTGCGCCAGTAAACAAAGGGAATTAAGACTAAGAGAGCTGAGTGGGGGGTGCTCGTGTAATCTCACTGTATACAAGTTGTCCAAGTGACAATAAATATTTCAATTTCAATTCAATTCAGATTATTATGGTCCTTGCAGATGACCACAGTGCCTGGAGAAGAAAAGTCAGGTGATGTATCTACAGCAGTGACCAGAGGCTGAATGACCACTGAGAGGAGTGCAGAGAGAAGAAACGCTTTGGTGCATCTGCAGTAGCACAACCAGACACCTTCATCTGCCCCAGCTGCAACAAAACATGTCTCTCCTGTAGTGGTCTCTACAGCTATGTCAGGTTCTGTGCCTCTCCAATGGCTGGACTTCACCCAGGCCTGGATTTCGTTTCGATGAGGCCCTAAGCTACTGAAGGTAATGGGGCCCTTTAGATGTCCAGCTGTCCTTTGTCAACAACAAATTGACACTGTTTTTTGTGTTGAATATATGATCAATGGTAATTTATGGACCTAATAGGTATCTAAAGCCATTTGCACATAACCAAATATGTATTCTATCAAAGTAACTGCTGAACTGAAATACAATTAAGAAGTATATTAATAGTGAAAATTTTTTTGGGGGGGAAGTGGGGTCCTAAGCTATAGCTTGTTTATCTTATATGTAAATCTGGCACTGACTTCACCCCTGAAAGGGAACTCATCCACTGTCTCCAAGACAGATAGATGCCAACAATATGAAACAATAAAAAATCTTGTCTGGCAAACTAACCAGAGTTATGAGAAGTACCTTGGAACTCAATGTTAGTTGCCAAAAAATTTGGCTCCCGAGCGATCGAAAGCCAGAAGTTGAGTGTTCTGGTTTCTGAACATTTTTTGGGAAGTCAAACATCCGATGTGGCTTCTGCCGCTTCTGATTGGCTGCAGGAGCTTCCTGCAGCCAATCGGAAGCTGCGCTTTGGTTTCTGAACATTTGGGAAGTCAAACGGACTTCCAGAACGGATTCCGTTCAACTTCCAAGGTACGATTGTACGTTCTAGAGGAGAGATGGGTAACCTTTGACTCTCCAAACATTGCTGAACTCCAGATCCAATCAATCTCAGCCAACATGGTCAGTGATCAGGAGTCATAGCTCAAAAACTGTGGAGGACAACCACAGTTCCTGTACAAGTGCATAGTTTTGTTTTCTAGTAACTTTAGGGTTGCCACACATCCGGAATTCCAATGATGGAATTAGCATCTAGGGGGGATTTCAGAAAATGGGCAAAATGTCTGGATTTTTGAAATTTCCCAACAACTTTTTGTGTCTGGACTTTTACTTCTTGAAATGTGGCAAATTAAGTACAGTGGTACCTTGGAAGTCGAACGGAATCCATTCCGGAAGTCCATTCCACCGGCTGCAGGAATCTTCTGAAGCCAATTGGAAGCCGCGGAAACCCCGTCAGATGTTCGGCTTCCAAAAATAGTTCGCAAACCAGAACAGTCACTTCCAGGTTTGCAACGTTCGGGATCGAAAACATTTGGGAACTAAGCTGTTCGGCTTCCAAGTAGGACTGTAACTTATATGAAGGAAAGTACAAAAAATGTATTCAACACCACCCAAATCACCTTGGTGACCCCAAGTGGTTTTTGTGGAATAGGGACCAGCCGTCTCAGCTGTGCACTAGACTGAATATGTAGGACCTACTATAGAAAGATAAAATACAGTGGTACCTTGGGTTACGTACTTAATTCGTTCTGGAGGTCCGTTTTTAACCTGAAACTGTTCTTAACCTGAAGCACCACTTTAGCTAATGGGGCCTCCTGCTGCCGACGCACTGTGGGAGCACAATTTCTGTTCTCATCCTGAAGCAAAGTTCTTAACTTGAAGCACTATTTCTGGATTAACAGAGTCTGTAACCTGAAGCGTATGTAACCTGAGGTACCACTGTATAGAAACCATACACACACTTGCTGTCCCAATGTACAGCACTTAAATGTTAAAAATACCCAAAACCACACACCTTAGAATTGGAATACTAGTAATTAACATCTAATCAGAGCTATTCAAAGTTCCAACTCTGAGCTGACATGAAACGAGCGTTTTAATGGACTGAAATTAATACCATTCCTGGATTAAATATCTTCTCTATCATAATCTCAAATTTCTTTCTCTTCAGCCATTTGTGCATGCTTCAAAGTTGGTATTATACCCATACGACATAAAAAGGAACAAAAGCTCATTAAACTCCATTGTTACAGTCAAATGCTAGGTGCTTTGAAACATCCTGTGACAGTCATGGGATTCAGCAAAATAATTTCAGAATGAAGTGGACTTTTTGGAAGGTGACTACAGTCTAATTATTTGCAGGGATTTGAAATGCTATTTTCTCAATGCACTTGCTTGACTTCTTCAATTCACTGGCCTTAAACAAGGACATCATTAACCTGGCATTTCCGCATTTTAGCATAATATTTGCAAGTTAATTAAATGCTAATATAAAAGTATCACTCATATCACCTACAGACGAGAATGTGGGTGTTTCAATTACTGCAGAATTTACAGCTCATCAAGTTGCGAAGGGTGAATGGAAACTTTTATGAAATTGCTAAACAGTAATTAACACATAATTAATACCAGAGAAAGTTCTGAAAACGGTGCATTTCATTAAAGTCTTACTAAAAAAAAAGTAACTGCCCCAAGCCTGTACACATTCAAAAAAAATGTAACAATAAATCCATTGCATTTCTCAACAAAAAGAGCGGTATTTTGGGCATGCAAGAGGTGCAATTTAACTGGACATTTAAAAATGTATTTCCTTCATTCCACCCTTCTTCATCTTATTATTAAATTAAATTAAATTCTTTCAAACATATAATAACAACATACATATACATACTAAAATAACCCGCCCATACCAGAAGCCCAATTGCCTTCTAAATCCGGCACAGGTCAGTCTGGGAATCAGCGTGTTTTTACATGGGTAGAATGTGTCCTTTTATTTAAAATGCATTTTTGAGTTATTCAAAATATAGTCCAGCCCCCCACAAGGTCTGAGGGACAGTGGACCGGCCCCCTGCTGAAAAAGTTTGCTGGCCCCTGCCTTAAAAGGCCAGCACCAACACTTTGAATTACATTTTTAAATCTCCTGATGTGAATGCAAACTACATGTAGTTAAGTCCTTCATTAAGAGAGCAGCCTAGTTTAATGAGAAGAAGAAACTAAATGGAAAATAAGATAAAATGTGACCGTTTCATCAGACGTTCCAAGTATATCATTGCTGCTCTCTGCTGGTCAAAAGAATAAAACCAAACTAAAGCAAAACAAAACAATACAAAAAAGGAACAGAAGTGTTTCCCAGCCTCCTCCTTCCCTGGGGAAAAATTGGTTCAATAATAAGGAATCGCTAGAATGGATGAAGTCTACTAATCACATATCTAACTACACTGTTGTATCAAACAGTTCTTATTTTGCACTGCATAGTGATCAGAAATATAAGATCATAAATGTAAGATCGTCCCCTTCTCCTTGTGCCCTCCATCTTTCCCAACATCAGGGTCTTTTCCAGGGAGTCTTCTCTTCTCATGAGGTGGCCAAAGTATTGGAGCCTCAGCTTCAGGATCCGTCCTTCCAGTGAGCACTCAGGGCTGATTTCCTTATTCTCAGCTATACAGGGTTGCAGCCACAATATGTTTTGCGAGGTGTGGCTACCAGAACAGTATCCTAAGTGTGTACATTGAGGTAGACTAATTTTCCGACCTCCAGGCCACAGTTTTGTGAGTCCCAGCTTTTGGGCAGGGCTCCTCAGTACAGAAGAAGTTATCAATTACATGATCTTCTTACAATCAAGTTATTAATTGCTTTACAGGGGGGGAAACATCACAGGTTGAAAGGTGAAATATCTGTAATTAACAGTGTCAAGATTCATTAGAGTCACTGTTACAGGATTATCATTAAGGCCCCTTCAGGTTTTCCTTATTTAACATACTGAATACGTATTGCCACTTATAAACTGGATAAGTGTAAAGCAGGCCACTGATCTTCAATGCAATGATCAATCATCTGCAATGATGTCCTTTTCCAGCAAAGTTCCTACTGCCTCCAAATATCCCCAGGTGAAGTTTTTACCCAAATGCATGAAACAGAACCTCTAGCTTTTGGACCATTTTGATTTATCTGGCTTTTAATATTTACACAAAGGCTGCATAATTGGTAAACTTTCCAGAATACGATTAGCATCATTATGCATTAGGGTTCTGTATCAGTGCTCTATCCTTTAAAAAAGAAAGAAAAAAGGTCACAGAAATAGAAAACTAAAAGCAAGATCAGTAACACTGCACAGTTTTAATTTAAAAAATGGTGTGTGTGTGTGTGTAATAAAATACTTGGTTCTGATAAATCCCATTTTTGTGATTCATTGCGGTGCATTTCACGAGTCACTCGCCAAATCCATAAACTACTGGGCCAAAACAGATCAGACTTCCACTTTCCTTCTCCTTTCCTTTTCTCTCATTATCCCAACAGCCTGTTCCTTCCTTCCTTCCTTCCTTCCTTCCTTCCTTCCTTCCTTCCTTCCTTCCTTCCCCCCCTCCTCCTCCACAAACACACAGGCAAACACAAACTTCCCCTGTTTAGGCAAGTTTTTAATGTTTGAAGTTATATTCTGTTTTTAATGTTCTGTTGAAAGCTGCCCAGAGTGTCTGGGGAAGCCCAGTCAGATGGGTGGGGGTAGAAATATATTATTATTACTACTACTACTACTACTACTACTACTACTACTACTATTAAAGGCATGCAACGTATTCTATCATCTCTATCCATGCTCTCCACTCCCCAGAGCCAGCTCACCCATTAGGCAGGGTGAAGCAGTCACTTCAGGTAGTGGAAACAAAAGAGACGTCACCCCACCACCGCAAGTAATGGAGACAGTGGCAGCAGAGCAGCCTCTGGGCAAGAAGGGAGAGTCGGCAAGCAGCTGTAAAATTGCACATGTCTGATTTTATTGTTCTCTTTTAGCTTCTCATTCTATTTTTTTTTTTTTAAAATGAAATATCAAATTATATCAGACAAACAAGGAGATAAAAAAGTAAAGAAAAGCATTACATAGCAGCCATTGCTTTGTACTAATTGGAGGGACGTGGGTGGCGCTGTGGTCTAAACCACTGAGCCTCTTGGGTTTACCAATTGGAAAGTCAGCAGTTCAAATCCCCACGACAGAGTGAGCTCCCTTTGCTCTGTCCCAGCTCTTGCCAACCTAGCAGTTTGAAAGCATTCCACTGTGAGTAGATAAATAGGTACTGCTGCAACGGAAAGGTAAATGGCGTTTCTGTGCACTCTGGTTACCGTCACAGTGTCCCATTCTGCCAGACGCGGTCTAGTCCTGCTGGCCACATGACCCGGAAAGATGTCTGTGGACAAACACCAGCTCCCGAGATGAGCGCCGCAACCCCAGAGTCACCTTTGACTGGACTTAACCCTTGACCCTTAACTTTTTTACGAATTGCAGTTTAACGATTGTCAAAACTAATCATCAGATCAACATCCTCTCCAGATAAATATGGAACTGGCTAGCACATATTCTGTTCAAATGAAATGCTAAGGAAATAGTCCCATACTTAAAAAAAAAAAAAAAACATTTTTAAAGAGAGAGCTCTAAAATTCATCTTCACTTTTAGAAAGTTTAACAGGAAAACCATTATAAGCTGTATTCTCCACCCTACCCCTACCCCAATATTTTTTATTTAAAAAAATCTGTGGATTCCCCAGAATGCTATCAAGGAAGATGTGAAGCAGTATTTAATTTCTGTTTAAAAGATGGTGTGACTGCCCTGTCATCTGCGCTATTGGTGGAATCTCTCCTGAAGTGTGTGGGAACAGACTACAGTTGTTTGGCAGTGGGCAAAAGAAGTTCTAGATGTGCTCAAAGGAACTTCTATTTATTATACAGTGGTACCTCAGGTTACAGATGCTTCAGGTTACAGACTCTTCAGGTTACAGACTCCGCTAACCCAGAAATAGTGCTTCAGGTTAAGAACTTTGCTTCAGGATGAGAACAGAAATCATGCTCCAGCGGCGCAGCAGCAGCGGGAGGCCCCATTAGCTAAAATGGTGTCTCAGGTTAAGAACAGTTTCAGGTTAAGAACGGACCTCCAGAACGAATTTAGTTCTTAACCCGAGGTACCACCGTATATGTCTTTGTGTCCATTTCTTTAAGGCAGGAGCACAGTCAAAAAGCAGGTAGTGCTATGTAGCCTAAAGGGGGAGGAATGAGGTTACAGGACCAAGGCAAAGGCTGCAAGCCCAGGTGCACTTGCTTGCGAGTAAAGCCCCATTGGACTTGTGTTGGATACGGTGATGTCTCAGCAACATCTCTCCAGCTCCCCTGTAATGTTATAGGATTGCTCTGTTAGACTCCACACATTAAAAATACTTGACTCAACTCTTTCTGCACGAGGAATTTTGGACTCAGGCTTTGAAAACCATGGAGTATGAATTTAGGAATTAAGGGTTTAGTGAAGACTGACGGCTAGCTGTCCTTAATTGCACCTCACTTTTATTTCTAATGAAATGCTCCTGAGAGCAAAAAATGGTCGCACAGTTTCTTTAAGCAAATAACAGAACGTTTCAGCTAAATCACTTGAGCCATAATCCGTCCGCTTCAAGTATAATGACACTGGTTTCACTTCAGCAGCCGAGAACGCGAAACTGACGGCAACAAATCCAAGGGAATATAGTAATTACCTTCTTAGATGGTATAGGGATTTAAGCCCTTCTCCAACTGGTAGCTGATTTAAAAAGGTCTCTCTGTAAAGAACTGCACAGGTGAATTGGCCTGCCTCTCTATCCTGCTACCCAAAGACACACTATGCAGACAGAGACTTAGAAATTAGCAGCATTTTCAGTTGGTCAGAATCCAGCAGTTACCATGAGGCGGGGGGGGGGGGGGGGGCTTTGGAGACTGAGCACACTTGTTCTTCGCTAGTTCTATCCCCTCCATCCCCAGCTCAGTCACCTTCCTGTCTGAAGCAAGGAGCCTTTTCCAAATGTGGAGTCTCTCTCTGCATTCTAGGACTCTTATTCTCCAGGGTTGCAAAATGCATAGGGAGCCTCTGAAAGTAGAAAAGGCTCCTTACAGTATCCGTTTGCCTTCTGTAGGTTGGAAGGCAACAAGAAAGGGAATGGACGTGTGTGTGTGTGTGTGAGTGAGTGAGTGAGTGAGTGAGAGCACTTGTGGGTTCATCCCACTGCTGCCTCCCCCTCAGCTGTTTATATAAAGCCATTTCCGACCTGGGAGGAGAGGGTGTTGCGGGGCTAACCCCTCCCACACACGTGGGGGCTGTCAATCAGCGGGCCAGGGAGGCAGGGCCTAGCCTATTTAAGGCAAGGCACGCCCGGGGACCGCCCTCTTAGCTAGCTATGACCTTGCTATGGACTTCGCTAGCTATGATCTTGCTATGGACTTTGGTTGGTCGCCGCAAGGGGCCTGGTAGGAATTTTTCCAATTTGGCGCACTTCTAGCCTTTTGGTTTTTTCGCCTACCTCGTAGCAAATGTCACAACTTCCGCGGTATTGGCGGTTAGGCATTGGCAGGGGTTAATTGTTATGCAAATGAATGGGGGAAAGGAAGCGCCATCACCTTCCCCAATGAAAAGGGTAGTTCGGTAGAGGACTCCGGGGGGCATTTCTTTCTCCGAAACCTAGGGAGGTAAGGGCCTCCGGCACGCCTCCGAGCGGTGACACCCGTGGGATCCTAGTTGGCGTACTTCAACAGGACCCCCACGGCTTGTGGATAACCCTTCCCGGTCCCCATGCCGGGTAGTCGATAGGAGCCAATGCCTAAGGCCAATACCTTTCAATTCTGTAATCAATAAAGTTGTGGCCTTTTTATGCTCATTAACCTTAAATAATGTGTCCAGTGTCTTCATTTCACATGGGGGAGGGGACTTGCCACGCAACTCTCAAGCATAATATTCAGTGTGTATGGTGTTATCTGGGCATCATAGGAATGGAGTTTTAGAAGGGTGGGAGTTTGGAGGTTTTTAAGCAGAGTTTGGATGGGCCATCTGTCACAGATGCTTTACTTGAGATTTTTGCTACCAACAACAATAAAACAACAACAATATTTACCGGTATACCCCGCCCATCTGGCTGGGTTTCCCCAGCCACAGCATACCTAAAAACATAATAAAATATCAAGCTCTCCTGATACAGGGCTGCCTTCAGATGTCTTCTAAAAGTTGTGTAATTCTTTATCTCCTTGACATCTGATAGGAGGGTGTTCCACAGGGCGGGCACCACTACATAGAAGGCCCTGTAACTTCGCTTCTCACAGTGAGAGAACCACCAGAAGGCCCTCGGAGCTGGACCTCAGTGTCCGGGCAGAACAATAGGGTTGGAGATGCTCCTTCAAGTATACAGGGCTGAGGCCACTTAGGGCTTTCAAGGTCAGCACCAACACTTTGAATTGTGCTGGTAAACGTACTGGGAACCAGTGAAGATCCTTATGAGAAAGAATTAGGTGCCTTGGGAAAGAGAAGGGTTGGATTTATTACACACCACTTTTATATATGACTTCCTTTATTCTACTGTTACATTTTATGATATTAAAGGGAGGGTGAATGGGTAAAAGAAAGAGTGAGAGACTACAAAGAGTACTGTGACACCATAAATACTAAACAATTTGATGGGACTGGGAGCAGCCCAGCCCATTTCGCATCCTGAGGTGAAACAGAAAGGCGCTGTCTGTATGGGCAATTTATCCGGAAGATATTTGTATTTAGAGGAGTTAGTGATTGAACTCAGTTGCCCTCTTCCTCCCCCCCCCCCCCGTTCCTTCCTTTTCCCTATTTTTTGTTAAGCTCTTTGATGGCATGAGAAAAGCCTTTAATGTCCTACTCTGTTGGAAGGAAGAGATAGTGATGAGCACCTTCTGTGTTGTTGAACATTGTTTCAAGAAAGTGAGGCATTAGGAGAATGACTGATAATGAATAATCTGCACGTAGCTAGTGAACTGCAAGCAGTGATCTGCAAGCCATACAGGTTAGCTATCTATAAATCGGATGGTGTTGGGCATAGGTTTTTAGAAGCTCTTTCATGGACTGGTCGATTGCAGGTCCATGCAACTTGAGGGAGTCGCTTCGCCACTTCTTGAGGGCTTCGAAGTGGCAGATTCAAGTGCTTGTTTGGTAATGTATATAATGCTTGCTGTACAGAATAAAATCTTCAATCTTCTCTCACTCACTTGTGTTTGTATTGCTTCTAAATCTCATTTTAAAAGAACCACCTTGCATTTGGCAAGACACTGTCCTGCATGCTCTCTGTCTCAGCCTCAGCCGCACAAAACAACTGTGTCCATACAAAAGTGAGCACAAGCAGTGGTGGCTTCTAGGTTCTGGTGAGATTTCATAAAAGCCCCGGGAGATCTTGCCAGAGCCTTGAAGCCACCCCCATAAACACTTCTCACTTGTCTGGTGGTGGTGATGGTGGGATGACTGGTTGACTGGTTCTGCTGCTCCTGTGGATCTTGCCGCCCAAAACAGACTGCTTTGTATTTCCTCATTAAAAGGCCGGCCTCAGTCCTGACATAACGTAGCTTTCAGGAACCAGCGTCTACTTCTGTCAGACTGTTGTTTTTCCTGGAAAAGACTGGGGGGGGGGGTGGTAAGCTACCTGTCTTGTACAACAGAATAATTATTTTAGGAAATGTCGACTGTCAGTACTAAGGAGAGGGTTGGGAAAGCTTTCTTCCCTTCTTATTCCACAAGAATTAAGAAGAACGAGCAGCGGAGGGATTTTATGACAGGGCTGCATAAAAAGCTAATATTAATTCAGCACTCGGCTTAGTTTGGGCTCATACGGATTAATTATGTAAAAGTACACTGGGGGAAGCCACACATTTGTGTAAACGTTTTGTGCCAACAAAGAATTTTGTCAGCCCCTCAACAGAGAGTGAGAGCAGAGCTGTTTGCTTTGTTAGCGATTCTATTATCATGAGATGTCATTCAAAAGAATGGCAGCTCATTCATTATGTAGCTGAGGATTTTTGATTTAAAGCATATTGGGAGGTGTGGATCAGAAAACATGCTCTGGGCTGAAGAAGTCTATTTAACTGCCATGGATGAATCCTGCTAGAATGCATACAGAATTATTTGAAACGCAGGTGGCGGTGTGGGTTAAACCACTGAGCCTAGGACTTGCCGATCAGAAGGTTGGCGGTTTGAATCCCCACGATGGAGTGAGCTCCTGTTGCTCTGTCCCAGCTCCTTCCAACCTAGCAGTTCAAAAGCACGTCAAAGTGCAAGTAGATAAATAGGTACCGCTCCGGCGGGAAGGTAAACAGCGTTTCCATGTGCTGCTCTGGTTTGCCAGAAGCGGCTTAGTCATGCTGGCGACATGATCCAGAAGCTGTACGCTGGCTCCCTCAGCCAGTAAAGTGAGATGAGCGCCGCAACCCCAGAGTCGGTCATGACTGGACCTAATGGTCCTTTATAGTTCTGAGCAATGTACATCTACTCATCTAACATCTTGAATATTCAGCATTACAAGTAAGGAAACCCATAGGGTGTTTAGATGGGGCAGTTGTCGAGGTCCCAAGAATGGCAGATGGTTGTCCCAACAAACAGGTGAGATGAGCAGGGGCCAAATCTTCAAATGGTCTTTGCTCTCCTCTTACACATATAGATAAGACCACATTCAGGATGGTCACTGAAGTGTAGGTGGGTTCCCACAAGGCAAGACATAGTGATAACAGCAAGAACCTTTATTGAACTAACATAACTGGACAACAGGGGCGAAGCAACTGCTTATATACATTTCTGAAGGCCTGCCACTCCCAACGTGATTGGCTGTCTAAACTTCCAAGCTGCGAATCATGACTCAGAGTTGAAGGGCCAATGGCAGAGCCCCAAATTCTGAAATGTTCTGTGATTGGATATCATGTATCCAACACAGGATCTCAGAATCCTTAGTGCACAGAAAGCATTAGGAAGGTAACACACACATTGCAGGTCTCCACATTGATGGTCATGCACAGCTAAGGTGTGTGCCAAATTGCTCCCTTTAGCTCCAGGACAACTGCAGGATCAGAGGCAGACTTTGGTAGTATGGCACCCTGTTGGTTTATTATTATTACGGCCATAGACCAGCATTTTAAAAATAGCTAAAATACAAAACTATAAAAGCAAGATACAACAATTATAAAAATCAAGCCAGAATAAGAGCAGGGAGACAAGACCCACTATTACTATTATTATAGCTATTACTAAAACGATCCGGTTGAGGACTAGGGAAGAAGAGTCACGTGTCTGAAACACAAGATTTCATAAACAGAATAGTAATAGTGGTATGGCACCCTGAGCAAGGACAAAATTTGGCTCCCTCCCACTGCCCCAGCAGGCCCTGCAGGAGGAGAAGTTCAAAGTGGTCTACTTGGAGGCAGCGCTGGAGCAGAAGGGAGGAGGGAGAGGTGCAGGGGAGCCACCCACCCTGTCCAGCTCCCGTGCACTCAGGGAGCCCAAGGAGATGCTAAGGAGCCCCTCCATTCCTGATGCACCCAGGGTGCATGAGCTGGAGTTGAGGGTGCCCTTCTTGGCAACACCCCATGGCTCCTCTCCAGCAGCAGCCTGGTGCTTGGCTCCTCAGCCACCCCCTCACCTCTGGAAGAGTCCTGTGAGTGTCACATGGTCCCAGTCTGGGAAAACAAGTCTGGGAAAGCCCGGAAGCTGCAGCAGTGACTCTTAGAGCAGAAAGAGGAAGAAGCAGTGAATGGAGTTCTAGGTGGGTCTTGGGGCGCCCCTTTGGCTTGGCACCATAGTTGGGTGTTTAGCTGCCCACATCGTCCTAAATACATTGGTCTACCCTGTCCAAACTGGACAGTGCTTAACTTACATTCTTACTCAAAATCCACTCTCTTAAAAACCAGAGGTTTGGTGAATCTGGTGTTCCTTCGACTAAGGCTAGTGCTACATTAAAATGGGATTGAATGTCATTTCCTTTTGACAAGAATAATTTGGGTCAGAGACAGATCATAATTAAGGAGAAGTGGCCTAAAATTACAAATGATACAAGTACTTCCCTGTTTGAATTGTAAAATTCAATGATAATTAAATGTTAAACTATGACTCCTGTGTCAATTACAGACCTACTTATACTAGAAATGACAGAGGTGCACTCCAGGGAGGTGTAAATCTTCAGTGATACCTGGTCTCGTCTTTCAAAAGGTGATATCTTCAGCTTAAGCATTAAAAGTCTATTTTATTCATTTCTATAAACCAAAAATAAATGGAATAAATGAAGGCATCTTGGCAATTAATAAGTCAGTTTAAAGATTAAATCCATGGAACTTTCTCTTTTTATACATTAAAATATGTGTGCTGAATTTTAAAATAGACTGTTCAGACTCAATATATTCCTTTTTTAAAAAAATCAACCATTTCTCTTCATACCACATTCCTCCATAATAAAATATAACAGCCAGAAATTGAGGTGATTCACAGTGGAATTCTGGGGTTGGTCTGAATGATCTCTCATTCAGGGATTTACCCCAACTCAGTAACTCTGACCTTCAAAGATTGACGATTCGCAAACCTCAAGTTTTGGGGGATCGGTCTGAATGGGGCTGAGAGAGGCAGACAAAGGGCTCTGAGTTGCTCTCTCGAAGTATCTTGCAAGACTGGTGCTGTATTAACAGCCTAGTGGGAGAGCAGTATCGGCTGGAACGTTACCACTGGGAGCCCCTACGTTATGCTCAGCTCGCATAAGGTAAAGGTAAAGGGACCCCTGGCCATTAGGTCCAGTCGTGACCGACTCTGGGGTTACTACACTCATCTCACTTTATTGGTCGAGGAAGCCGGCGTACAGCTTCCGGGTCATGTGGCCAGCATGACTAAGCCGCTTCTGGTGAACCAGAGCAGCGCACGGAAACGCCATTTACCTTCCCACCAGAGCGGTACCTATTTATCTACTTGCACTTTGACGTGCTTACGAACTGCTAGGTTGGCAGGAGCAGGGACCGAGCAACAGGAGCTCACCCCGTCACAGGGATTCAAACTGTCAGCCTTCTGACCGGCAAGTCCTAGGCTCTGTGGTTTAACCCACAGCGCCACCTGTGTCCTTTGCTCACATACTTGCATATAAAAAACTGTGAATATTACAAAACTGCATAGGCCTCCTGTGATCTCACTCAGCATGGTGTAGAGCCAAATGTGGCAGCTGTGTGGCTTCAGTAACCGGTGGCTTCTCCTCCCTGGCGCTTGGCCTCCTGCTCCTCCTCCTACCAGTGTGGTGTAGTGGTTAAGAGCGGTGGACTTGTAATCTGGTGAAGCGGGTTCGCTTCCCCGCTCCTCCACATGCAGCTGCTGGGTGACCTTGGGCTAGTCACACTTCTCTGAAGTCTCTCAGCCCCACTCACCTCACAGAGTTTTTTGTTGTGGGGAAGGAAGGGAAAGGAGAATGTTAGCTGCTTTGAGATTCCTTCGGGTAGTGATAAAGCGGGATAGCAAATCCAAACTCTTCTTCTTCTACCATCACTATCAACCGGTGTCTGCTACCCCCTCCCTCCCCTCCATGGCAGAAGAAGGAAGAGCCGCCAGCTACTGAAGATGTGCCACAATTGGCCTCCTTCACAACTAAATGTTCTCAACATTGGGGGGGGGGGGACTGCCCCAAAATATTTTATTGGGGAAGCTGAAGGGACATGGGCCCCTTGGAGTTGGCACCTATGGTCTCGGGAGACAATGGAAGAGTGTGCCTTCAGGGGTTAAGTCAAACCATTGGAGAGTTACTGTGCCAGATGTGGCTGTAGTGACGGTTGAGACACTTGCAGCTGGGGTAGATGAAGGCATCTGGTTGTGCTGCTGCAGATGCACCAAAGCGTTTCTTCTCTCTGTGGTACCTCGGATTACATACGCTTCAGGTTACAGACTCCACTAACCCAGAAATAGTACCTCGGGTTAAGAACTTTGCTTCAGGATGAGAACAGAAATCGCGCAGCGGGAGGCCCCATTAGCTAAAGTGGTGCTTCAGGTTAAGAACAGTTTAAGGTTAAGAACGGACCTCCGGAACGAATTAAGTATGTAACCAGAGGTACCACTGTACTCCTCTCAGTGGTCACTCCACCTCTGGTCACTGCTGTGGATACATAAGCACCTGACTGACTGTCTCCAGGCAGTGAAGTCATCTGCAAGGGATTCCCACACAGCAAGGTTGACGTTGCCAGGCTTCATGTCTCACTTAGAATCATAGAATCATAGAGTTGGAAGAGACCACAAGGGCCATCGAGTCCAACCCCCTGCCAAGCAGGAAACACCATCAGAGCACTCCTGACATATGGTTGTCAAGCCTCTGCTTAAAGACCTCCAAAGAAGGAGACTCCACCACAGACATCTTTGTAACACAGAGTTGGTCTGCCAACTCCCTGTGGAGCACATTCCTTGGGCATCCTACCATCTTCTATTCTGTGTACAAGGCCAAGCCTGCATAGACATCACTGAGACAGAAGTGTGAAAAGGCTGGAACTGTGGGTTTGGCAGATCACAATATTTGTTTGAGATTCTGTCCTGCCATATAATGCCCAGAATCTTCATATGAAAGGCATGGAGGTGTTGCGCCTGGCAGGTGTAAGTTGTCCATGACTCACTTCCATAAAGTTGTATGCTCAACATGCAAGCCTGGTAGACCTTCCTCTTGGTATTGGTTGGTATAGACACAGTCTCTCATACCTTTTTGGGGAGGCAAGCCATTGTCTTAACTGCTTTACCAATATGCTACCCAGTCTCTTAAGTTTGATTGAACATTGAAATGTCCTTGCAGTGGAGCTGAACTAAATCACTGACACAGAAAATCATCAGAGAAGGACTCAAAATTTATATTAGCATATTTTATGGGTAATTTTAGTGGATTCGGTTTGATTTTTGATACCTATCAGTTCTGGTTCCACAGTAGATTTTCAGAACATCAAACATGCATTTTCAAAGCAGTTCTTATTCAGACACTGAGCTTCTAAAATGCAGAACATCCATAATTTAAAATGTGCCAAAGTATTGTCCAAGAATTACTTTCTCAGTGGCAAAAGCCTTTTCTTGTGCTTTGATTAACTGACATGCCAACCCAGTGAATGTCTGTCTACCAATGACTCCCAAGTTTCTGCATTTAAATGAATGAAAATGAGTTTTGTATAATTATCACCCTTTCTTATGCTGCTTTGGACTCATGTATCAGAGCAATGATATAGGATGCTGCCACACCTGTCACAAACCCTCATCGACAGAAATAAAAACAAATTAAGTTCACAAGAAACCAGGCCAACTATGAGGAGGTTCATCCGAAGTGAATATTCTGTATTGTGAATTAACTAAGGAATACTGTAAAGAAGAAGAAGAAGAAGAAGAAGAAGAAGAAGAAGAAGAAGAAGAAGAAGAAGAAGAAGAGTAGTTTGGATTTGTTACCCCGCTTTATCACTACCCTAAGGAGTCTCAAAGTGGCTAACAATCTCCTTTCCCTTCCTCCCCTACAACAAACACTCTGTGAGGTGAGTGAGGCTGAGAGACTCCAGAGCAGTGTGACTAGCCCAAGGTCACCCAGCAGCTGCACGTGGAGGAGCGGGGAAGCGAACCCGGCTCACCAGATTATGAGTCCACTGCTCTTAACCGCTACACCACACTGGCTCTCTGTGGCTGTGGTGAAGCCTCTGGCAGTGACTGGCTGAACTGCTTCCATGTCATAGAGGGGCAAGACACTGGGAAAGAAGTTCCAGTGCTCTGTGTGTATCCTACAGGAGCAGGCAAAGGACCTCAAGGGTGAGTAGTAGGAAACAAAACACAGTCAAATTAGAGAGGAGGAGACAGGGGACCTAGATAACAGCAGGCTAAAGGAAGAGGGTCCCATCACCTCCTGGCAAATAGAAGGGGAAGAAATGGAAGCAGTGACGGATTTTACCTACTTGGGCTCCATGATCACAGCAGATGGCGACAGCAGTCACAAAATTAAAAGATGCCTGCTTCTTGGGAGAAAAGCAATGACAAACCTAGACAGCATCTCAAAAAGCAGAGACATCACCTTGCCAACAAAGGTCCGTATAGTTAAAGCTATGGTTTTCCCAATAGTGATGTATGGAAGTGAGAGCTGGACCATAAAGAAGGCTGATCGCCAAAGAATTGATACTTTTGAATTATGGTGCTGGAGGAGACTCTTGAGAGTCCCATGGACTGCAAGAAGATCAAACCTATCCATTCTGAAGGAAATCACCCTGAGTGCTCACTGGAAGGACAGATCGTGAAGCTGTGGCTCCAATACTTTGGCCACCTCATGAGAAGAGAAGACTCTCTGGAAAAGACTGATGTTGGGAAAGATTGAGGGCACAAGGAGAAGGGGATGACAGAGGATGAGAGGGACAGTGTTCTTGAAGCTACCAACATGAGTTTGACCAAACTGTGGGAGGCAGTGGAAGATAGGAGTGCCTGACGTGCTCTGGTCCATGGGGTCATGAAGTGTAGGACACAACTAAACGACTAAACAACAAAGGAAGAGGGTGGTGTGGTGGAAGAGAAGACTTCCCATGGGAGGAGACTGAAGGTAAACAGAGTTAATGGGCAGAGAGAAGATGCATGTATTTATTTAGCTATTCCCACCTTCCCTCCATGGGGCTAATATCGTCCTCCTTTTCCCCATTTTATCCTCATAACAACCCTCAGAGATGGGCAGTGAATGCAGAGGCGAGGAAGTCTGAAGTCTCTAGATTATTCTGGAGGTAGTAGCCAAAATTTTAATTTGCAGGCAACAAAGAGTAAATCTCTCACAATTGTCTACTGCTGTTTGTTTTTTAATTCTTTTGCTTTTAACTTTTTGTGGATTTACTGAACGGTTCTATGATTTTATATTGTTGTAAACTGCTGTAATATAGTTTTATGGTACAGTGGTGTGTATCTGGACCCTGCAAATTAAATATTTAATAAAGAAGCACAGCTGGAAAAATCCTCACCTGCCTTCATTTGGGATAAGCAAAACATTAGAGGAGTGCAGCAGAGAATGTCACAATTCAGACAGAGAGCAAACTTACTCTTTACATACATCTGACAAAACTATGGTCTCCATTGCTTAAGCATCTATGACAACAGTCTTGTGCTCTCAAATTTTATTTCTCTGAGAACTGAATGGTTTTAAAATTCATGTTGGACTAGACCCATTCGAAACCGAAGGGCAACAGTTCTGTTCCTGAGGCATGTGCCTACTGCAGTGTTCAAAGAAAAACATTCTTGGTTCAAAGACTCAGTTTCATATTCTCACCAACCTTACCTAGAGCATCATTAAGCTGAAGCAAAGGAAGAATTCTCATAAAAAGAAGAAATAAAAACAACAAGAAATGAAATTTTAAAGAGGAGAATGAGCTTGTCCAGATGTTCTCATTTATAATGGAAAAAGGAGGAAAAGAAAGGACATCTGAGAAGTGAACAGCATTTATGATCACAGTTGTGTTTTTTCAATAGGGTTGACTGAACACAGAAGCTGATATCTACAAACTTTGCAACTCTTCCAAGTTTGGAAATGTAGAAAACAGCTACCAACTATATTATTGGCTTACCAACACTGGTAACTATGAGCTGTTTTTCAATATTTGGAACACCATCATTCCTTATGCCCACAGGGCAGTTTGGCAAAGGATACTATACAACCCCATAACCCGGCTATTGATTCAGACGGTATTTCAAGCCTTCCGTTTTTGATTGCAGTGTTCTAAGGTGATATTTAGAGCTTATATTTGGTGCTTTTGTTTTTGCTATTTATTTTGCATTTTTTGTTTTGAGGCTTTTTCAGTTAATTTGTTTTTGTGACTGTGTGGATCCCAGTTCAGCTACTGACTGACTGACTGACTGATTGATTGTGTGACTGCAGAAATGGATAAAAGCCCCCCATCCAAACAATGACTATCATCAGTGCAGGCAAGAATTTTTATCACCTACAATACACTTTTATTTATTTTATAGTACAGTACATTGATTATTGCTTTCAATTTATGGATCAATGGTCTTGTTAGATAGTAAAATTCATGTTAAATTGCTGTTTTAGGGGTTGTTTTTAAAAGTCTGGAATGGATGATTCCGTTTTGCATGCCTTGGTTTTGAAACAGATTTCCGGAACGGATTAAGTTTGAGAACCAAGGTACCACTGTACAGGGCATTTCCAGACTGTCACTATTTTCAGGTGGGTGATTTTCAATCACATATCCACAAACCCAGATTGCATAATTATATTTGATTGGGAAGTTTTGTGCAAAAGCACCATACTTTTGCGATAAGGAAAGTGACAGAAAAACGCACTAGAAAGTGTGGGATTGTGCTTGCTTTGATGCAACATCATTAGACTTCCCTGCAAGCAAGTCAGGTTGAATTCTCAATAAACAGTTCATCTGGAAGGAGCCAGTGTTTTCATTAAACTGAACAAAAATATATCAGATGAGTAGTTTCAGCTTAAATGGGGGGGTGGGGGTGAGAATCATTGAGGGGATAATTTCATCTCCCCCATTTTTTCTGTCACTCCCAGTTTTGCAAAGACAGCTCTTCCTAGCAGCCATCATTTTTTTCACCCCACAGAAACCAACTAGGAATGATATCATGTAGGAGAGTGACCTTCTCATGGGGTTTCTGAAAGGAACATTGTGAATGCCACCAGGAAGAGTTATCTTCGCTGGCATGGGGAAGAACTCTTCCCCCCTCTTCGTTCGCCTGTGGCATACTCCACCCCCAACTACCTTAAGTGGTATAGTCCACTCTGGTTCTTTGGATTCTACCTGTACTGGGAGGGCGTTGGTGGTTATTGTAGCCACATATTTGTATTCCTGGCATTTCCAGTACAGTGGTACCTCGGGTTACATACGCTTCAGGTTACATACGCTTCAGGTTACAGACTCCGCTAACCCAGAAATATTACCTCGAGTTAAGAACTTTCCTTCAGGATGAGAACAGAAATTGTGCTCTGGCGGCGCAGCAGCAGCAGGAAGCCCCATTAGCTAAAGTGGTGCTTCAGGTTAAGAACAGTTTCAGGTTAAGAACAGACCTCCGGAACGAATTAAGTACTTAACCTGAGGTACCACTGTAGTTGTATCCATCTCACATAAAACACATTTTATAGCCCATGGACCAGAGTGGTCATGTATTTAACTGAACATGTAATAAATTCTACCATTTTTCTTAGAAATTTGGGCTCAACCCTGATCTAACATTCCTGTAGTAAGGTGGGTATAAAGGGAAGTAACACTGTTTGAGAAATGGATTGTTGGTTCCTTTCTAGTGTAGCCTATGTGTCCAAGAAGATTATGAGCAATTCAATGGCCAGGATGTAGAGTGACAAATATCCATAATAAACCTGTCACTCAGTAAAAGCTTCTCCCTAGTATACATCAAGATTGCAGCCCAAACCATCGGGAGAAACAGGGTAAGTGAGACAAACCCCAAACATAGAAAGGGGGGGGGGGGAATCACAGGTCTTTATTCAAATGTCACCAAACAGAAACATTATTCTAAAACCTAGTTCTCCCTTTGCAGATCCTTCTCTAAGCTACCAGCTCAGTCTGGCAAATGATGATCAAGGCATCTGTGGTTAAGTGGGATCTAATGTATTCTACTAAACTATGTAGAAAAGGTCAGGCCACCTTGATTACATTGAGCCATTAGAAGAGGCCAGGATAAATCCATGGGGGATAAAGATATTAATAGTTGCTAGTTATGATGGCTGTATACAACCTCTAGGGTTAGAGGCAAAATGCCAGTTGCTGAGTAATGACAGCAGGATGTTTCCCTCATGTTCTGTATGTGGGGTTCCCAGAGATGTGTGGTTGACGTCTTGAGGTCTTCCTGAATCTGGATTGAAAGAGTAGGGTGTGTAGTGGGAAAAGGAAACATCTAAGTACAGATTGCGTGGCGAGTTCCCGCCTCCCCCCGGTGGAAATAAAGAAGCAGGACATGATTGTTTAGGCTAATGGGCTAAAAATGGCCACAACTTTATCGGTTACAGGTGATGAGCGGTATTCGCTTAGGCATTGGTCCTAACCGACTATCCGGCTTCAGCCTGTTTGCTTGAAGTCCGGGAAGGGTTAACCACCAGTAGAGGGAGTCCTGCTGTTGCACATCAACTAGGAACTCCCCCGGGGTCACCACTCGGGGGTGTGCCTTAGGCCCTCACCTCCATAGGCTTCGGACAGGGCTACGGCCCCTGGAATCCTTTACCGGACTACCCTTCGTTATGCGGGGCAGGTGATGGCACTTCCTCCCCCCTTCATCTACATAACAATACCCTTACCAATGCCCAACCGCCAATGCTGACGAAGTTGTGACGATTTGCTACGAGGTAGGTGAAAAACCAAGTGGCTGGTGCCAATTAGCCAAGTGGGAAAAAATCCTACCAGACCCCTCAACGGCGATCAACTGAGGTCCATAGCAAGGTCAAAGGAAAACCTTAAGGGCAGGAGGGTGGGAAACCCAATAAGCTGAGCTGAGGTGGCAAAAGAGGGAGATCCCCGGCTGTGCCAGTGATAAATAGAGTAAGCCGATTGGCTGGCCAGGGGATGACACGGCTGGGGAATCCCTGAATCGCGTGGGGGCTGAGAGCTAGCCCCCGTGCACGTGGAGAGGGCGTGAAGCCCACAACTCCACCTCCTCTCCAGTTCGGAAGTGGCTTTGACAAAAGTACTGCATTTAGACGTCACTTTCTGCCTAGAAAGTGTGGTATGGTCAGGAGTGTGGGCATCCCTGAGGCTTATTCCTCCATTATGATGGATCTGAGTGTCCTTTAAGGTCTACACTCTCTTTATGACTCTTAGCCATGTTCTAAACTGTGCCAGTTTCTGACTTGAGGGCAGACTTTCCACCAGATGGTCTATATGAACTTTGAAACGAGAGTAGCATACCAGATACAAAATGAAGTCAGGCCAGGGAACAAGTGTTGATGGCATCTTTGCACGATAGCAAAACCTTTGGGCAAATATAAAGAACAACAGAAGGGAATAGGAACGAATGTTTGGAAGTTTGGGACAGGAAGGGTAGTGTCAGAAGAGCTGGCTAACAGAGCTGCTCAGGTCATCCAGTGAAATCTATCCAAGATGAGCTGAGGTAAATTTTTTTTTTGGGGGGGGGAATAGAATGAGTAAGTGGGAGGAGAGAAATTCTACAGTTCTCCCATACACCAATTCTTAGAGAGAGAAAGTAGGAATCTTTCGTCTCAATAGCTTCCCTGTTTTGTTCACTTGGAGCCACTTTGCACAATATTCTTAGTTCAAATGAAGTGAGCCGCAATCACACAAGTACACAAACACACATACTGAAGGTATGGAGTAAGGGGCAATGCAAATGTTGTGCACATAGAGTGGTACCTGCAGACACCTAAAGTGCACAATCCTGTCTCAAGAAATAAAAAAGGGAAAAAATCACACAGCTGGACATACTGATGCATGGATATAAACTTCATGAAACACCTGCATTTCCCATATCATCATAGGCACAGTAACATACTTAGGTGGTTCTGTTTAGTAGCTGCCTGCATAAGTAAGATTCAGTAAGTGTGTGAACAGCCCCTAAGATTCTGAATCCTCTGAGGACAGTCATTTATCTTTGTACAACTTTGACCATGATCTATGTGGAGAGGAAAGGTTATGCATCTAAATGAACACATGAGATCAAGTTCCTACCTGTGGATAGGCTAGGTAGCTTGTTGCTAAAGGGCTATTACCAATTTCTTGAAGCCTTGGAGGGTGTGCAAAATACTACAGCATCAGAAGAATAAATTGGGGCACTTGATTCAAATTCATCACGCAGTACTTGCGTGGCAAGACCCTCAAGCAGACCCCCCATTAAGATAAATAAATTCAAACAGACACAGATATTTTGTTTAAGGTATTTGGGCAACAAATAGGCCACAACTTTATTGATTACAGGAATGAGAGCGGTATTGGCTTAGGCACTGGCAAGACTATATCTGACTCCTGTCCCCTTTGCAGGAAGTCTGTAAGGGTAAACCACCCAAAGGGAAATGGCTTTGGGGTAACCCGCCTGCATCTCCCCTGGTGTTCCCAGAGACCTAGCATGGCCCTCACCCAGCTTCCTTTAATGGAATACCCCTGAAAATGGAAGGCCAACCTCCCCACTCCCATTCACCATAAGCCAATGCCTAACCGTCAAACCTTACAAAGTTGTGATGATTGCTAAGAGGTAGGCAAAAACCAAGTGGCCCATGCTAATTTGCCAAATGGAAAAATTCCTACCCAGCCCCCTGTCAGCTTCGCCTTTGAGCCAGTGCCACTGACTGGGCTCAACCTCTTCAGCTCCGACTGGGCCAGGCGAGCTGGAAAGCGCTTTCAGAGACCTTCCACGCAGGAAGCAGGTCTCAGCGCTGTGGACTCACAACTCAGAGCTGTGAGCACCAAACTCACTTCCAAAAGTCAGCGGAGCACAGCAGAGCATGAACCACACGAACGACAGCTTCTGTAGAATAGCTTCTTTTATTCTCTACAGCTACTATACAAACTAACTACAGACTAAATGGAGACGCTGGACTGCACTGAGCGTTACAGCTGGATGAGCAGTGACCTTATCTATACATAGTTAACACTCAGACTCCCCCTTTGAAGTCAGGCTGGAGCGGAAGAAGCAATGAGCAAAATCCGCCCCCTCCTTTCTGAAACATTGTCAGCAGATTCTTGCAAGGGGAGGGGTGAAATATCCTCACCCCCGACTCAAGCCGGGCAACCAACCAAAGTTCAAAGCAAGTCTAAATTAAAGAAAGGGTGGGCGGGTGTTCAGCAACGTGAGGCAGGAGCCAAGCACACATCGCGCTGCTTTTATACTTTCCCCCACTATCACTCTTTGACATGATTGGGCAATAGCCCTGGGTAATTGTAGTGCCTCCCTGGCATGTGTGCGATAGCTCCAACTACGCCAGGGTGGGGGGGGAACCAGGTTGAGAGCCTGCCCGCAACCAGGACCATCTATTAAGATGATCCCATTTGTCACAAATGTATGAAGCATTATTACATACAGAGGTATGCATATAACTCACACAGGAAAATACAAAATTTGGTTAACCATACTGATGGTGTGCCGCTGGAGCTCAGCTCCCATTCCACCCTACTCCCAGAGAGGAGTCATCTCATACTGGACTTTAAAGGAGTGCCTCCAAGATCAGGGTAACCTCAGAAGCAAGTGCCTGCGTATCTGGGGTAGGATGTCAACCCAAAAAACTAAATCTAGGATGGGGTTTGACAGAAAGGGCGCAGCTTAAAGAGTGAGTTTGGGCCCCTACAGAGCGCTTCCGCTATATTCCTATGTGAAATATGACATGTAAATTCTACTCAATATTGATCCAGAATAGATTCCAATGTATAGTTAGCAGAGTAAAAATTTAAACACCTTGCAGGATTCCCCCCAAAATAGACCAGAGGCAATTTTATTTCATCCAGCAGAGCTTTACTGCTACTGAAGGCAAATGAGCATCATGGTCACAAATCCAATACATCCAGGATTGGCACTGTTCGTAAGAAATCCAATTGAAGCAGACTTAACTGAAACTTACAATAACTTATAATAAGCCTAAACCTTAACGCTAAGCATACTATGTACAGAGCACCACACCAGAAGGAATAGAGATAGAAAGAGAAAGTTAAGACCCAGGCTCCTTCTGGCCTCACTTTTATAGTCAGCATGACCTTGACAGAAAGAGATAACAGAACCGGTTTAAGCCAACTGTACTCAGCTTCTCTGAAGGAACAACCCAAACATCATGAACCTTCCGCTTGTTTCTTTCACACAGGGAAGCTTCCAGAACCCTCTTGAATTAAGTAGCATAGGAAATATCTCTACACATCAGATCCGTACTTTCTGCACTAAGAAATACAAACTGATGTTCTGGATTTTAGCAGTGGAAACAAAATGTGCCCCCACCTCTGCTAAAAGCTTCCCTCTTCCATCATTTAACTAGTTAAAACTATTGCTGTGCCAGTTGCTGCGTTGTCAAAAAAATATGCAAAATGTAAAGATGCACCCACATAGCTTACATGGTTGGGCGGTGGTGGGGATTTCAATGACAACATATGTTTGCATGAGTTTGGGGCACGAAAGTGAGTAGAATATACACTTTCAGTCTCATCCCTCAATGATGCTCAAGTAATGCTTAAAGCCCTACTTACGAGTTTTAGTACCCATCTCTAAAGATGCTATAGTCATTGTAATTATTGCAGCTTAATTCTCAAATGATGGACTGGGCTCAATTAGCTTTGCTTAATCTCCCTCCGTTGCTTTTTCAACATATCAACAGCTCAGTTTTAAATACTTTCCATCGGAAGCATATGGTCCTCAGCAGAGCAACTGAAACATGGTGCATTAGGTCAGTGACTTTCAAAGAGGAGATTTAAAGCTTATCCCCCAAAGCAAATCTAAACACAGGTTGTGAAAATGCTTTTAGACGCAGATGGTGAACATTATGAATTACACCTCACCAATGCCGTGGCTTGACAGCTGACAGATTGCTTTAGTCTTGCCAGTTTGGTTTGGCAACATCACCTGGACTGATGCTCAAAATGTTCATAGCCTTCATGATCGTTTTCCGTTCCGTTGATGAGGTGGAAATTAATTGAAATTCTTAATGCACTCAAAATGAAGCAGTACAGGCTTGAGTGGCCAAACAGAATACCCTTCAGGATGGAACCATGACTGGATCATGAGATCTTTAGAAAACTAAAATTTACTTTCAAGTTCTTTGGTTGTTTCCAGTTGGGGCCCACCAGCTACAGAAAGGCTATTTGGTGTAATGGAGGCTTCTGTAAACAGAAGGGGGAGGGAAATGATCTTTTTTGCAAATCTTCTGCAGCTCCCCCACTTCCTATGCTGTTGCAACGATTCCCCAGGAAATTTGAGAACTGCAGTGGGATCTGCAGGGGAAAGTGAGAATCAGTGAATGTCATTACCACCACCCTCTTCCACTACCAGTAAAGGTAAGGTAAAGGTACCCCTGCCCGTACGGGCCAGTCTTAACAGACTCTGGGGTTGTGCGCCCATCTCACTTAAGAGGCCAGGGGCCAGCGCTGTCCGAAGACACTTCCGGGTCACATGGCCAGCGTGACATCGCTGCTCTGGCGAGCCAGAGCCACACACGGAAACGCCGTTTACCTTCCCGCTGGTAAGTGGTCCCTATTTATCTACTTGCACCCGGAGGTGCTTTCGAACTGCTAGGTTGGCAGGCGCTGGGACCGAGCAGTGGGAGCGCACCCCGCCGCAGGGATTCGAACCGCCGACCTTTCAATCGGCAGGTCCTAGGCGCTGAGGCTTTAACCCACAGCGCCACCTGCGTCCACTACCAGAGTCTGCAGCTATAGACAACCCGAGTGCTCTCCAGGATTCTGATGCACACACCAAGTTCACATTGAAACAAATAAATAAACTGAATAATATACCCAATAATAATAAAAAAGAATATACCCAATAATACATTCGACACTTCTTAGCAGCTATGGATTTCGAATTCTGCTCAGTAGACAATACCTGACATAACAGCAAACCCCTAGAGGCCAAGGTCCCTTCAGCCCCCCAATAAAATATCTGAGGGCACCGGGGGCCCTAAAGTTGATGGGCATTGCCATTCAAATGGTGTGGGTGTGCCCGTCATGCGATTATGTGGGACAGGGGTTACCTCCCCATCCCACCCCAATATTTTATTCGAGTTGGCATCCCAATACATGAAATGCATGGTCTCATTTCACATATCTGGGTTGTGTTTTGTTGTTTTTACAGAGCAGTTACTGGGACTGAATATCAGGAGCATGGTTCAAAGCAGAGAGGGTGTAAAGATCTCCCCCCCCCACACACACACACATTGCAGTCCTAAAGTTGATATTTCATATCAATTTGGCACAGAGAACAATTGCCCTCCCACAGCAAGGTGGCAGTTCATCAGCATGAAAATAAAAGATCACTCCCTTGGTCCCAATCCTGATTCTCTTCCTGGCTCAGCTACTATTTAATTCGAAAAGAACCACATATTTCACATATCTAGTAGCGGGGTTTTTTTCTACACCAGAAAGCACTTTTCCATTGTTGCTAATCCTGAAGTAGCATCTCCACCCCCATCATTCTGCCCGGACACTTAGGTCCAGTGCTGAAGACTTTCTGGTGGTTCCCTCGCTGCAAGAAGTGAAGTAACAGGGAACCAGGCAGAAGGCCTTCTCGGTAGTGGCACCCGCCCTGTGGAACACCCTTCCACCAGATGTCAAAGAAAAAAACAACTACCAGACTTTTAGAAGACATCTGAAGGCAGCCCTGTTTAGGGAAGCTTTTAATATCTGAAGCACTACTGTATTTTAATATTTTGTTGGAAGCCGCCCAGAGTAGCTGGGGAAACCCAGGCAGATGGGCGGGGAATGATGATGATGATGATGATGATGATGATGACAAACACTCTAATAAGGTTGTGAGGAACTTCAGGGTTCATGGAACCCAATCTGAAGACCATTGCTCTTATTCTTACCTTGAATATGAGAGTTTCCAGGTCAAAACTACAGACTTGCTTATGGAACTAGAGAAATCAGAAGTGGTAGTTTAAGCACTTTTAGGGGAGTACATAAAGCTCAGAGCTGAAGTTCATGTTTTGAACGAACTTGGGATCTACCCTTGGAATCTTAAATAAAGAGGATCTCAGCTTTCTCTCCACGCTCTCTCCTTGCACGGGTGCTGCCATTCTTCAGCAAACACTATGCCGGCCCTCAGACCCCTCATCAAGCCCAATATCATCAAGAAGAGGACCAAGAAGTCCATCCACTGAAGGAGTGAAGGCCAGGGGCCTACCTTTGGAATACTGTTTTTGGAATACTGTGAGAGCCAGGCTAAAGCCATTTTATAGAGAAAGCTAAAAGCTAAAAACTATTTTTCTTCTCTCCTGCTTGCAACAGCAATTGCGGTTAGGGTATTTTGCAGCTGCAGCAACTGACACTGCCCCAAATTCTGATAAACACAGATAAGAAAGCAAACAACAGGATATATGTCCACCACAAGACTCCAGATGCGAGACCTAGTTAGAAGCTGTCAAACCACAGACGCTTCGGTACATTTCCAAGAAGCAGGTGGTGGTCAAGAGGGTGTTTACTGGAATCAGTAAGTAGGTCAGGTAGTTTCTCTTTCAATAATAAGCCAGCAGCACCATCTAGAGGATAAGGCAGCTTGGAACCAAACAAGGCCACCACCAATTCTCATTGGTAGAGCTTTAATGAATATGCATTAGAAACGTTAGGAAGTTGTTAGTCATTGGCTAAGTGGAATGCCAAGGGGCTGGGCAAGGGGCTGAACTGTTGCTCTGCCTGGGTATAAGAATGCTTGCTGGACACAGAATAATGGCAGCCAGTTTTGGGAAGATATTCCACTGGTTGTCTCTGCGCAGATCTCAATAAACTCTTTTCTCCGAAGAAGAAGCTTCCCTGGTGCTTTTGTTCTCTCCTCGGTCCTGGGTAGCGGGCAAATGAATCCCCTGGAGGCTAAGGCTTCACCACCATCAATCTGATCGCTGTGTCAAAATTCAGTGTAACTGGCTGAAGCCCAGAGTTATTGACAACAGAAGGTTCAAGGACCAACTCTTGATGCCCAGCATTGGGTAGCAGTAAGAAGACAAAGCACATGTTGCCTTTAGGATTCAGAAAGTTCCTTGTCCACAACGTCAAAGAGCTGGAGGTGCTGATGATGAGCAACAAGTCCTATTGTGCAGAGATTGCTTGCAATATTTCATCCAAGAATTGGAAGATTATTGTGGAAAGAGCTGCTCAGCTTGCTATCAAAGCCACCAATCTAAATGCCAGACTGCGCAGTGAGGAAAATGAAAAAATAGTTGCTCTTGTACAACTGTATTTAATAAAAAGTCAAAATGTGTTGGAAAAAAACAAAAACCAAAGGATCTCAGGTAGCAGTACCAAAGAAGCTATCGCTACACTGGGCAGTCTGACTCAGTTCAGATTCATATGTTCATTAAAGAGGTAAGACTCGTGCCAAAATGAACACAATCAGTTCCACAGCTACTGGTAGTTTGAAAAGCAAATTACAGTGATACCTCAGGTTAAGAACTTAATTTGTTCCGGAGGTCCGTTCTTAACCTGAAACTGTTCTTAACCTGAAGCAGCACTTTAGCTAATGGGGCCTCCCACTGCTGCCGTGCCGCCGGAGCACAATTTCTGTTCTCATCCTGAACCCAAGGTACTATTTCTGGGTTAGCGGAGTCTGTTACCTGAAGCGTATGTAACCCGAGGTACCACTGTATACTTCATGATTTTCATTAGGTCACCCACAAGTGATCGTGTTTGGAGTCACCCAGTGTGGTGTAGTGGTTAGACTGTTGGACTAGCATAAGGTTACCAGATTTTTTTTCAGTGAATCCGGGGACACTTTTCAACTTCCTACTAAATAGATGGATTTTGTCAGGGAACTGATTTGTAAACCCAGGGACTGGCCCCCAAGAAACGGGGACGTCTGGTAACCATAGACTAGCACCTGGCAGACCAGAGTTCAACTCCCAACTCAGTCTACTGGGTGACCTTGGACCAGTCACTAAGTCTCAGCCTAACGTACCTCACAGGCTTCTTGCGAGATTAAATGGGGAGGGGAGAGAACTAAGAACACCACTTTGGACTCCTTGGAGACAAAGGTAGGGATACAAATTCAACAAATAAATAAATATTCCATAAATTCTGGAGATGATTAAGAAACAGAAATGGCATTATTTGCTATTGACTATCAATTTTATTTCCAGTACAGTGGTACCTCAGGTTTCATACGCTTCAGGTTACATACGCTTCAGGTTACAGACTCTGCTAACCCAGAAATAGTGCTTCAGGTTAAGAAGTTTGCTTCAGGATGAGAACAGAAATCGTGTTCCGGCGGCGTGGCGGCAGCAGGAAGCCCCGTTAGCTAAAGTGGTGCTTCAGGTTAAGAACAGTTTCAGGTTAAGTGCGGACCTCCAGAATGAATTAAGTACTTAACCTGAGGTACCACTGTATAATACTCAGCCCCAACCCCAGCCTCACTGAGTGGAACATAAACATGCCTCCAGCTTTTGAGCAGCTGAGATACAGAATTCTAATTTCACCTCACCGCTGACTCTGAATCTAAAAATAAACCGTAGATGCATCTCAAGATTCTCAAGTTCTGGTTTGTTTGAGCTGATTAACATACAATCAACCTTTGGCACAAAAGCTTAATTAAAACTCTTCATCAGAAATAGATAAGGAGAACTGGATCATTTGCAAAAGAACACAACTGTGGATCAGCCTCCCCTAGCTTATCATCCTGCAGCTGTTTTGGACAATAATTCCCTTCTCCAAAACATCTGGAGGGCGCAAGTTTGGGAATATGAAGACAAAGAAGAAACTTAAAAATTACTGTACCCCCTTCTGTCTTGTAACTTTGAACAGCAACATCATATTTATAATGTGTGTGTGTTTGGTGGGAGGGAAAGAAAGAAACTGCATTCCTGTAATCAAACCTTTTTTTTTTGTATCAGTGTTTTCCTGCTTCAAATTAAATGGAACATACCAATCTCCTCTTTTTTTTGTCCGGGGGGGGGGGGAGGGAGGAATTGCATGGGGAGTAACTTTCATTATCCTCTGTGGATTCTTCAATAATGGAGCCTTGTAGTAATGGCAGCCCATGTTGGTAGTGCCATTTTTGCCAATTTTCCATGAAAATAGCTCAAAAACGGCTCCCCCACCCCACCCCCGCGATTTTGCCAAAAAGGCTCAACAATTGTCTGGATTTCCACTGTTTGAAATACAGCAACCCAAAATTGTATTTTGTCTACCTGCCCCTCGAATTGTCAGGTGAGAGCTGCATTCTGCAGCAATGCTAACAGGCTTCACAACCAAATCATTACACCCGTTTCAATCAAACTTAACCATGACTAATGTTAGCTGGATAATGTCTTATAAGATCCCAGGCTGGTACAGTATGTACTCCCCAGGATAAGTGAATATCTTCCTACCTCGCAACACCAAAACAGTTGCCACACTTTAAACTTACTCAAAACATCCCTGGGGGAATGAAGACTTGTTCACTTTTGGTTTCCAAAACAAGTAAAAGTACAGTAGCTAACTTGCAGAAATATTTTTATGCTCCCCCTCCGCTGTTTCAATGTGGCATAAAGAAAGTTCTGCTGTTGTTCTCTGTTAGGAATATTCACCTGAATGAAATCGCATGCATTTAAAGAGACACTAAAATTCAGACACAAAATAGTTTTTTTCTTCTTGCTTTCCAAAATATGCATAATTCACAGTTAAAAGTGAAGGGTGAACATAGGCAATTTTTTGCTTGCAGTATTTTGGTGAACACTCTTTATTGTGATATATCCGTTAATAACACAAAATATTAAAAAGCCCCAACAAAAATAACAAATGTATATGAAAATATTGTAAAGCAATTTCCAGTTTTTCTGTCATTCTGGTCTGGTTGTGTTGGTCTCCAAGTTAACTGCTATTTCTCGTCTTAAACAAAGTTTGCTCTGGAATGGAACTAAAGGTCTCATCCATCATCAGTTCAACGGGATATTTTGGATTTGTTATAATTTTCTTTCTCTGCATGATACGGAAAAGAAGTTTGTGTTGTTCTCTTTGATAGTAATATAGGAGAGAGAAAAAAGTTATCCACTGTGGAAACTGATCTACAGCTTTTTGCTTTATTGTTTAAAGTGCCTATAGTGTTTTAAATATTTGTAGGGCTTGTGGTTTAATTCAGCAATGTTGCCTCAAAGCAAAGTTGTGTTCCACCGATTTTTATCTAGAAATGATATCAAACTGAAACAGAAACAGAAATATACTTTAAAGTTCATTGATGGAAGCTCATTGTTGCAGCTAATACCCAAACAACCTTGAAAGAATGGTTGAAGACACTTGGCACTTTCTTTCTTGTGCTCTGATTTCCTGGGGATAACAAACATGGAGCCATGCAACTCATTGGGACATCTTCTTCAGCCTCTTGGTCCGGGATATCGCTCTACTTTCCCATCCCTAAGGCTAGCCCTGGGAGCCTGCATGGTAGATGAGCAATATTATTCCCATATGGTAGGTAGGGGTTGAGGGTGAGATAATAAAAAGGTAAAGGTAAAGGGACCCCTGACCATTAGGTCCAGTCGTGGCCGACTCTGGGGTTGTGGCGCTCATCTCGCTTTATTGGCCGAGGGAGCCGGCGTACAGCTTCCGGGTCATAATAATAATAATTTTATTATTTATACCCCACCCATCTGGCTGAGTTTCCCCAGCCACATGCTGATCTGGCGAACAGAAACGCCGTTTATCTTCCAGCCGGAGCGGTACCTATTTATCTACTTGCACTTTGATGTGCTTTCGAACTCCTAGGTTGGCAGGAGGAGGGACTGAGCAACAGGAGCTCACCCTGTCGCGGGGATTCGAACTGCCGACCTTCTGATCTGCAAGTCCTAGGCTCAGTGGTTTAACCCACAGCGCCACCCACATCCCTTGGTGAGATAATAGTCTTGCCTAAAATGGGTTGTCTGGAATGTGATTTGAACTGGAACTTCCTGACTCCCAGCAAATTCTCTTATTAGCCACTACTTCTTCTCCAGCTACTGTAACCCTGTTCAATTTCTCCAAATGCCTGCTTACCCACAGATAAGGGATCATTTAATGACCGCTTTACTAATCCAGTACTTAGTTTTATCTTCAGAGTATCACATTTAACAGGTTCAGATCAAAATCCTTGACTTTAAAGAGAAGGCAAAGGCAGATGAGGACAAGCCCTTCTTGTTAATCCCATCAGACTTTACTACAGGAGGTCAGAAACCTTACGAGGGTATTTGATTTCAATAGCAATGTTAAATTACGACCGTTTTCTAATGGGGTATGTTAATGAAACGTGGTAGAATTTGGGTCAAAATTATCTACAGCTGCAGAAGACAGCAATGAAACGTTTCTTTAAAACTGCAGGTGTGTTTTTCTGTTGAACATGAATGGTTAGAGATACAGTCACTCAGTAGGGGTGGGTGGATCACGCCTTGCAGAAACCTGGCTTTGACTACATTGTTTGGCACTGACCTCAGCCAGCCTCCTTATCCTGCACTATCCTAATGATGTGTCACCTGCAAAATGCAGGATACGAATCACATATACAGTTTACATTTAAAAAAAATTAGAAATTTGAAATATTTTATTGTCACTTGTACAATTTGTATGGGGACATGGATGGCGCTCTGGGTTAAACCACAGAGGCTAGGACTTGCTGATCAGAAGGTCGGCGGTTCGAATCCCTGCGACGGGGTGAGCTCCCGTTGCTCAGTCCCTGCTCTGGTTCGCCAGAAGTGGTTTAGTCATGCTCGTCACATGACCCAGAAGCTGTACGCCGGCTCCCTTGGCCAATAAAGTGAGATGAGCGCCGCAACCCCAGAGTTGGTCACGACTGGACCTAATGGTCAGGGGTCCCTTTACCTTTACCTTACAACTTGTATACAGTGAGATTACACGAGCACCCCCCACTCAGCTCTCTTAGTCTTAATTCCCCTCGTTTATTGACCCACACCCACCAAACCTGTTGTTATCTTTTCATTCAGCAGCCTAATATCTTGTGCTGTATTCACCACCCTTTGTAGGCACTTCCTACATTGTCCTTGAACATAAATGTGAACGGATTCACAGACCTCAGAGTGGGTGCATCATTCCCTTCCTCTGGGGAAGGACTGTAGCTCGGTAATACAGTGGTACCTCGGGTTACAGACGCTTCAGGTTACAGACTCCACTAACCCAGAAGTAGTACCTCAGGTTAAGAATTTTGCTTCAGGATGGGAACAGAAATCGTGAGGTGGCGTTGTGGCAGTAGCGGAAGGCCCTATTAGCTAAAGTGGTACCTCAGGTTAAGAACAGTTTCAGGTTAAGAACGGACCTCCAGAATGAATTACGGCAAATTCTTAACTTGAGGTACCACTGTACAGAATGCTGAAGCCCAAGTTCAATCCACAGCATTTTAATAGGTCTAAATTTTTTAATTAAATTTTCTGTTTCACTCACACTTATTCTGTGTGCACAGTTCTCTCTGCTGATAGTGTGCCCTGGCTTTGAAGCCCGAGTCGCTGATTTACGTTGGAGCACAGGCTGATGGATGGAGACGGCTCAGCTGGGGCTTGGCAGCTGGCCTTCCGGCCCTCTGCATGCCAACCGTTGCACCCCTCCCAAGCCTCCTCGAGAGGAGAGTGATCTTCACAGATACTTGGGAGTGAAGTTGCACCCCTCCCAAGCCTCTGCGGGAGGAAGGAGAGTGATCCTTGCAGAGGTTGGGAGGGAAGCTGCACGCCTGCCACCCATATGGTTGGCGGGGCGCAGCTTCCATCCTAAGCCTCTGCGGGGATCACTCTCCTCTCCAGGAGACTTGGGAGGGAAGCTGCACGCATGCCAGCCTTATGTTTGGCGGGGTGCAGCTTCCATCCTAAGCCTCTGCGGGGATTGCTCTCCTCCCGAGGAGGTTTGGGAGAGAAGCTGCCAGCCTTATGGTTGGGGGGTGCAGCTGACGGGCATGCAGGGAAAGGGGAGGCTGCTGGCAAAGCCGCACAGCTCCCCCACTTGCTGGGGCACCCCTGAGAGGCTCGATGCACCACTAAGCCCTAAGGGAAAGACGGCTCTGCTTGCCAATGACACACTTATCTTGTTAATTGCACAGTGAAAGCCACAATGATGATCCACGGATCATTCAGCCTCTGCTCACGACCAGTGCCTGCTTGCTGCCAGGGGAAAAACTTGTGAAAGAGTTGATGGATAGCAAGTGAGCTGGGATTGGGCAAAAATCTGTGGCACAGTTTCTTAGAGCTACTGTGATTGGTGGAGAGAGGCGGGGAAGAGTGCAAACAGCTCATATGCTTATTATTATTATTTTTAAATGTAAGGAATTCCTTCCACATGCCCTCTACTTTTTAACTGAAAAGAACTTCTAATTGCTTTCAATGACTATCAAGTTTAGAGGACTCTCCCGCTGCTTATAGGTAAGGTTTTCAGTGAATCTTGCCTTATGAGTTTGGGAAGTCGAACTTGGAAGTCGAACAGCGGAAATTGCTAAGGGAATTGCCACTATGATTAGCACAACAGCTCACCCTTCAATGATTTAGTTTAGTGCTAGGGTTGTGTGATCCTTTCTTTGCACATCATTATATATTAGCAGCTATATACTTGTGAGATATGAAAATGCTGGTCCCAAGACCCTGGGATCCTGGGACCCTCAAAATAAAATTGAAGCAAAGTTGGTGAAGCAGCAAAAAAGTTTATGTACTGATCACAAGAAACATAATTGCAAGGATGGGTGTCCAAACGAGGCACACCCAATTTCAGAAAAACACAAGCATATAACCCCTTCATCTGAGCGCAAATCCCGCCCTTGCCTCCCATTGGTTGGGACGTGCAAGGTTCACAGCCTATCATAAGCACCTAATTAAAACACTAAATTCTCCTATCCTAATGCCATTTACCTTCGCCGGAGCGGTACCTATTTATCTACTTGAACGGCATGCTTTTGAACTGCTGGGTTGGCAGGAGCTGGGACCGAACAACGGGAGCTCACCGCATCACGGGGATTTCGAACCGCCGACCATTCGATTGGCAAGCCCAAGCGGCACAGTGGTTTAACCCACAGCACCCACGTCCCTGAAAGGTGTCAAAGTCAAATGCAAAAGGATTCATATAGAAGCAGCGACCAAGGAACACCTCTGTGCTTACGGCCTGCTTATGGACTTTCCATGGTTGGCAACTGTGAGAAAAGGATGTTGGACAAGAAGGGCCATTGGTCTGATCCTACAGACTCCTTTCATGTTCATGCATTTGATGAAGTTGGCTGTAGAGTATAAAGCCTCATGCAGAAAGTAGTTAGTCTTTAGGGTTTCACAGGACTCTGTTTTTTGTGCTCACTGCAACACAGCCACCCTCCTGGACTTCAACCCATGGAGAAGGTGCCCTGTATGTTAATTCTCTAAAAGGACTACCTGTTTACTGCCAAGGTCTTTGTTACAATCCATAGCAACAAACATTGCTGTGGTTGCTGTACATGCCAAAGATGTTGCAGAGGTGTCAGATGTTGCATAGGTGTCAGATACAAATTCGGTTTCAGGCTTCAAGGGAGGCAAGACTCTTAAGACAACTGAATCATCTAGGAAATACCATATATACTCGAGTGTAAGCTGACCCGAATATAAGCCGAGGCACCTAATTTTAGCACCAAAAACTGGGAAAACATATTGACTCGAGTATCAGCCATACAAACCTGGTGGCGGTGGCAGTGGCGGTGGCGGAGGAAGAAGAAGCAGCCCGAAAGGTCTCCTTTCAGGCTGCTCGTCACGCCACCCGCCTCTTACAAGGGCAGGCATAGGAGCCTGATTGGGAGAGGCACAGCGCAGCGCAGCATCTCTCCCAACCGTGGCTCCTGTGCCTGCCCTTGTAAGAGGCGGGTGGCGGGACCAGTGGCGAGAAAAGGCTCCTTTCTCACCTCTCGTCCCTCCACCACCGCCCGCCTCATTCAAGTATAAACTGAGGGGGGATAAAAATATGCTGAAAAAGTCGGCTTATACTCAAGTATATACGGGATATCCTTTGGGCTAAGTGAAACTTGACATGTAAAAAAGTCATTTTTAAAAAAGTATTCAAGGAGGACAGAGGAGGTTTCAAAGCAAAGTTAGATGGCGATCTGCCATGGATGCTTCAGTTGAGATTCCTGCATTGCAAGGGTTTGGACTAGATGACCCTTGGGATCCCTTCCAACCCTGCAATCCTATGCTATGCTCTGATAGCAGTAATATAGGCGCAACAGGCTAATCTTTGCAACCAGGCAGAGGGCCTTCTCGGTAGTGCCCTACGGAATGCCCTCCCATCAAATGTCAAGGAAATCAACAACTATCTGATTTTTTGAAGACATCTGAAGGCAACCCAGTTTAGATAAGTTTTTAATGTTTGATGTTTTATTGTGTTTTTAATATTCTGTTGGGAACTGCCCAGAGTGGCCGGGGAAACCTGGCCAGATGGGTGGGGTATAAATAATGAATTATTATTATTATTATTAATTATATGCAAATCTATTGATCAAATAAAGATATGCAAGATAAAGGGGCGTTAGCCCTCAAAGTTCCGTGAATGTTCCGACAAACTAGACATATAACATTAAATTCCAGGGATATTTTTTGGGGGGTGAACTTTACCAAATACGCCTTGATTAAAAAGCAAAGCAAACAAACAAAAATCCCCCATTTAAACACAGCAGATTTAAATCCTGGCTGAAGCTGCCCATCCCTCCTGCAGGCTTCAAGAAAAAGGAATGCAGATTAGTAATCCTTAGAAAAGCAGAATGAGATACAAAACCAGTGCAATTGTTACAATCTGTGCTTTCATCAAGTGTGGATGATCCTTGGAGATTACAGCATGAGGCAAGTGTACTGCGAGGCTTCCAGTGGATTCCTGCTTGGATCACACATTGCAGTTTAGGGACTGTGGACCTGGGAAGAGAGTGCCAGTGCCAGGCACATGCTGCGGAAATCTGTCATTTGTTAAAAAGTGGTAATAGACTGATGCCAAATACTGTATGTTACTACTGGCAAAACAGCTCACACATAAGCCAATCATAAGCAATAGCATGCCAAGTATTCAGGGTGGGGAGATGACTATTTATATATTGTAAACTGTCCTACAGAGACATCACCTTCCCAACAAAGGTCCGTATAGTTAAAGCTATGCTTTTCCCAGTAGTGATGCATGGAAGTGAGAGCTGGACCATAAAGAAGGCTGATCGCTGAAGAATTGATGCTTTTGAATTATGGTGCTGGAGGAGACTCTTGAGAGTCCCATGGACTGCAAGAAGATCAAACCTATCCATTCTGAAGGAAATCAGCCCTGAGTGCTCACTGGAAGGACAGATCCTGAAGCTGAGGCTCCAATACTTTGGTCACCTCATGAGAAGAGAAGACTCTCTGGAAAAGACCCTGATGTTGGGAAAGATGGAGGGCACAAGGAGAAGGGGACGACAGAGGATGAGATGGTGGGACAGTGTTCTCGAAGCTACCAGCATGAGTCTGACCAAACTGCGGGAGGCAGTGGAAGATAGGAGTGCCTGGCATGCTCTGGTCCATGGGGTCACGAAGAGTCAGACAGGACTAAACGACCAAACTACAACAAAACTGTCCTGTGATCCTTGGGTGAAGGGTGGTCTAGAAATGTAATAAATAAAAACAATAATACATTCATTTAATTTAGATTTCAACCCCACTCTTCACAACAGCTCTCCAAGTTTTAACACAATTATACTGACATAAATTAATATTCATTGCTGTTAATCATATTCCTAAATATTTGACTTTGTTCTCCATGGTCAAGCCAGTAAAAGGTAAAGGTAAAGGCACCCCTGACCATTAGGTCCAGTCATGGATGACTCTTAGGTTGCGTGCTTGTTTGGCTTGATAGGTTGAGGGAGCTGAAGTTTGTCCTCAGACAGCTTCCAGGTCATGTGGCCAGAATGACTAAGCCGCTTCTGGCGAACCAGAGCAGCGCATGGAAATGACATTTACCTTCCCGCTGGAGCGGTTCCTATTGACTTGACATGCTTTCGAACTGCTAGGTGGGCAGGAGCTGGGACTGAGAAACGGGAGCTCACCCTGTCGTGGGGAGTCGAACTGCAGACCTTCCGATAGGCAAGCACAAGCACAAGGCTCGATGGTTTAGACTACAGTGCCACCTGCATCCCTATCAAGCCAGTAAGGTAAAGATAAAGGGACCTCTGACCATTAGGTCCAGTCGTGCCCGACTCTGGGGTTGCGGCACTCATCAGCTTTATTGGCTGAGGGAGCTGGCGTACAGCTTCCAGGTCATGTGGCCAGCATGACTAAGCCACTTCTGGCGAACCAGAGCAATACAATGGAAATGCCGTTTACGTTCCCACTGGAGTGGTACCTATTTATCTACTTGCACTTTGACGTGCTTTCAAATTGCTAGGTTGGCAGGAGCAGGGACCGAGCAACGGGAGCTCACTCCGTTGTGGGGATTAGAACCGCCGACCTTCTGATCGGCAAGTCCTAGGCTTTGTGGTTTAACCCACAGCGCCACCCGCGTCAAGCCAGTACTTAACTCTAAATCCTTCTTCACATTATCTTTCATATTTTTCACCAACATTTTAGTTTTACTCTTATTTAATCTAAAGCCTGGTACTATTCTCCAATAGATTCCCATGGTTCTTCAACAGATAACATCACGTTGTCCATTTGGATTGGTGTGATGATCCAGTCCAGTTACCCCTTTCCCTTCCCCACTTTCCCTCATATTGTACCCCAAAACAAAACATTAACATATAACTGCTTTTATTCAGTGACTAACATCAATAAATCCCCTACAGAAAACCTTCTTAAGTTTCCTAACAAGCATTGTTTGCACTACTTTTGAAATATCTGCAAAACCAGGCTTCCTGTGATGGCCAATTCTACTATTCTAGGCCTGCTACCGAGATAGACTAATTCACACACCTTTCCAGTTTGTACTTTGTGCCAAGATAGTGTTACCATCAAGGAACTAGCGAAACATTGGTCAAACAATAGTCAAGTATTTCACATAGTGATTTATCAGAACAATAACAGAGATGTGCCTTTATGTTAAACGACAATCACTATTATCATTTTCAAGACTCTTCCAAAAGCTGCAGGGCACCACTTCCGATGCCAGGGAGACTTTTCCACACAGCAAAGCTCAGTAATTGTCCTGACTTTGGCTCACCTCTGCCAATGGGATGGTGGCTTGGGAACATCTGCTGGAACTTTTCTGCAGTGGCTCCCTGTTTATGGAACACTCTCCCCAAGGAGATTTGTCTAGTACCCTTAGGTTATGGTTACCAGATTTTTTTCAAGGAATCCGGGGACACTTTAAAAAAAAAAAAAAAAATTCATGCTTTATTATTTTAGGAAAGGGTTGCCCAGAGTTCTTGCCCTTTTTTAGAGGGGAGAACCCCAAAGTTGTAGGGCGTGCACCTTGACACAAGGCAGGCGGAGAAGCCCATCTACAAACACGCAAACGCCCCCCAAAAAGAGGTTGGGGGGGGAGAGAGAGATTGAGTAAAGGCAGACGCTGGTCTTGGAAAAACACGCATTAAAGCACACACACTCTCTCAAGCAGTGGACTATGCTTCCACTGAAAAAAAAATCAAAAGGAGTAAAAAATTTGTACATTCTAGTGGAAACATTAATTATTCTTTACTTTATATAAACTTAATTAATTATGTTACTAAATTCATTGCACATTGCACCAACATTACATTCAAACTTTCCACCTCTTTGAATTTTTCAAGAATGCACTTGCAAAATACCCCTTCTGAAACTTTACCTTAACTGAAGCGAAAGTGCTGTTAAAAGAAGAATCAAAACATACCCAGAAATACTTGAAACCTGTGCTGCCAAGCCAACAAACTTTGGGATCATACATGCTTCTTCTTCCAAGTGAACTAAGTGTGCTTTCTCAGTCTGTTGCTTAACAACCTTGCAATTCACTGTCAAACAGCCAGCTTTTGCCGTGGTTTAAACCTAAGCAAATCATACAGAAACAGAGTAGCCTACCCCATAATGTAAGGACAGTTACAAATTTGAGTCTCTACCAATATGCTGAACTTTTAAACACTGCCTTTTTGAAAGATAGATGAGTCTGTCATAGCAATCATGCCACTGAAATGAAATCACCAGGTCCTATTAATATATCTGCAAATGTATACAGTTATTTATACCGAAGAGAATACCTTCTTTCTAATGGATACATAAGCCTCCCCAAATAATCTTCTTTATATAAATGTGCTGGGTACCACAATTGTAGAAGGCACTGTAGTCTCTGGTGCTGATTATATGTGGGTTTCCTAAACACACAGCACCAAAAACAAAAACAGTCTGCCATGAACTTTCTTCTCATGTAAAAAATACTACATTTCTTTAAAGGGTTATATAAACAGAATTACTTTAAGCTGTGCCAGAGCAGCAAACTTACATCTTGCTGGTTTTGTTTTTACCAGTTAGACTGTAAAACCTTAATCTACTCACAGAATAAGTTTCTGGTGTCAAGTGCACAGATAGCCTATAATGCACAATTACGGAATATGTTGAAAACACACCAGGGCATTTGAGCTTGGTGCCTTGAAAAACTAGAGAAAACAATACCTTTGTGTTACTTTCCATGTAGATAAGCAGTTTCCAGACTACACTAAATATGCAGATGATGTGCTGAACAAAACAAAAAGATCAACTGTTTTTCTGACTTGTGTTACAACAGGAAAAAACTATACAGAAACTAAAAATCCACACAATTCATTTTATCTGTCATATGTGCTATATCCAGAATATACTGAATTGGATGAGACTACAATAAATAAAGCACTTGACAATTAAAATGTGAAGCAGCACAACTCTCCTCGGCCAAAGACAAATTAACTTTTCTCAAACAAAGTTTAAATGTTTTGAATGTTTACCGTACAGCATATTTCAAGCAAAGCAATTACGATTATATAGTTGCCACAACCCTCACTGTCATCCAACTTTTGACCTGCCAGAGCACATTTTGGAGGTGATTATTTGAAAATCTTTTCCTTTTTTGCCTGTTCATACAAATTCGACGAAGCATGGCTAATACCATTATCAGAAACATTAGCCAAAGTTTTCTCCCCCCCCCCCCCCAATTCTCCTAAAGCGCTTGGGAATATTTGCAGTGACAGTCACAGTTCAGCTGCAAGAAACCAGTGATGGGGAGGGGGGAAGCTTCCAGTTCTAGTATCTACCCTGAAATACTCCTGGTGTGTGTGCTGCCCTGAAAGTAGCATCTTAAAATGTCTCATTAACAGGTGCCCTTCATAACACTGCTCAAGAACCGCCACTTAGAGAAACAGAAAACAACGAGAAGCCACTCTCTTACCTTCTATGCCCGAGTCAATCAGCCCAAACTGTTCCAACACCTTAACAAAGAGCACAATCATGACCAAGACGGCTATCATTTCAAGCCCTTCGAGGTTCATGGCGAGCTAGGTCATGGTCTGGCTCAGCCACAGAGGGAAGAATTCGTCTGCCTGGCTCTCTTTGTAAAGCCATTAAACTACATTAAGAAATCTACAGCAAGGGAAAGGGGGGAAAAGAGAGAGGGAGACCGGGTGACTGACTGACAGAGAGTGTGAATGTGTTCGGTCTACACTAACCGAGGCCAGAAGTGGCAGCCGGATAAAGTCCAGCCTGTCAGGATTATCCATTTGCTCATTATCACTCTGACACACCAACAACAGCCATGCATGCAGGAAAGTACCAATTGCCCTGAGGCCGGAGTGGTCATCCAGCAAACGTCCCTGGCAGAATATGACGCGTCTTGAAGTGATAGCAGCACGCCTGGGAATATTCCCCCCTCCCCTTCCTCTCTCTTATGCCAGCATCGCTGATACCGGAGCATTGTTTGGATATTCAGTTGCCTGGGTAACGGGTAACAGACGCTAACTAATATGTGGACTTGCATTGGACATCAAGGGACTGGGAAGCTTTGCACCAAAGTTGTGAATGGTCAAGAGATTGATGATTAACTCTTACATTTTCCTTTTCTGGAAACAAATATAAAACGCAAATATCCTTGAAGAACCAACCTAGGCCGTAGGTGGATTGGGGCAACCATTTGCCATGACTGCATATGCACCCAAACTGGAGAGCATTTGAGCACAATCAGAAATCTGGAATGCAAGAGAGTGGCTCCCATGGTAAGTAGAGCAGTCTTGTACAGTGGTACCTCGGGTTACATACTTAATTCGTTCCGGAGGTCCATTCTTAACCTGAAACTGTTCTTAACCTGAAGCGCCACTTTAGCTAATGGGGCCTCCTGCTGTCGCTGCACCACCACCGCACGATTTCTGTTCTCATACTGAAGCAAAGTTCTTAACCTGAGGTACTATTTCTGGGTTAGTGGAGTCTGTAACCTGAAGTGTCTGTAACCTGAGGTACCACTGTAGTTCCCAACAAAACTGGAACTGGGGACACGACCCCCCAAACCACTGTCTGATATCTGAAAGCCACACAGACCTTACATCTGCATTACAAAACTCACAAGATACCATCCCAACATTGCTTTCTAGGAAGCATGACTAAAATCTCTAGCCTTTATTTTGAGTGATTTTTTTTAATGAAACACTACTGAGAATAATGAGACACGGGTGGCGCTGTGGGTTAAACCACAGAGCCTAGGACTTGCCGATCAGAAGGTCAGTGGTTCAAATCTCTGTGACGGGGTAAGCTCCCGTTGCTCAGTCCCTGCTCCTGCCAACCTAGCAGTTCAAAAGCACATCAAAGTGCAAGTAGATAAATAGGTACCGCTCCAGCGGGAAGGTAAACGGGGTTTCCGTGGGCTGCTCTGGTTCGCCAGAAGCGGCTAAGTCATGCTGGCCACATGACCCAGAAGCTGTACGCCGGCTCCCTTGGCCAATAAAGCGAGATGAGCGCCGCAACCCCAGAGTCGGCCATCACTGGACCTAATGGTCAGGGGTCCCTTTACCTTTACTGATAATAATAATTAGCAAGCATTTTGCATGTGAGCTATATTTCATTGCAGGGATTGTGCCGTCCTAGCATAGGTTTTTGGAATCTGTCTTGAATCAGGGACCTTTACTTGTTACTCCCACCATGGTAGCCGCTTGCTAGAGGATAGGCTGGCTGGCCTGCATCTAATGCATTTCATTATTATTTTTTTATAATTTTTTTATTAAGGTTTTTACATTACAAAAAATGAAGAAAAAGAAAAAAGAAAAAAAATACAGAATAAAAATTGTTAAAAACAATCAATCTTTCCATCACATTATTTTTCATTTACTTGTTTCTCGGACCTCCTCATACCTCCCTTTTTTGTATTCCAAATCAAATTATTAGTTCAACAATTTCTTTCCCTCTTTACGCTACCCAAATCTCATTTTTAAGTTATTACAATCTTGAATTTTTACTTGTATAAACCCTTTTTTTTTCATATTCTTTTAACCCATTACAGCTACAAACCACTTAGTTCCAATCGAACTTTATTCTAAAATTCATTAATTTTACAATATCTCTGTAAGTAGTCTTTAAATTTCTTCCAATCTTCCTCCACTGACTCTTCTCCCTGGTCTCGAATCCTGCCGGTCATTTCCGTCAGTTCCATATAGTCCATCACCTTCATCTGCCATTCTTCCAAAGTGGGTAGATCTTGTGTCTTCCAATATTTTGCGATAAGTATTCTTGCTGCTGTTGTGGCATACATAAAGAAAGTTCTATCCTTCTTTAACACCGATTGGTCAACTATGCCCAGAAGAAAGGCCTCTGGTTTCTTCAAAGGGGTATACTGCTTCTAATGTATTTCAGTGCCACCATGATGGACGGACAGGTGACTGTACCTGCAGTTACCAGCAGGGACCAGGTGATACAAGAAACCAGTGACATTCTACTTGGTCCTGTAAGCTTCTTAGTTTGGATGGGCTCCTCTCAGACTGCCCACCTTTATCTACTTGCACTGCAGCCCAGCTTGTCTCCAGACTGCCAAATCGGACAGAATCTCATGCAGAGAATTCTTAGCAACTACAGAACTATAATTGCCCAGGGTCCTTGAGGGAAAGTCGGGACACTTAAACTAGTTTAAAATCTATTCACTTAAGGGATAATACATTTTCAAGGAGCTTTGTCTTATGCAGTGATGTGAATAGGGCCGGTGCGCAAATCGTAAACAGGCTGTCTGAGTCACCTTCAGGACAACAGATGCCGATGTTACACACAAAAGCTTTCAGGCCAGCGTTCACATTTAGAGCTCAAAGCAATGGTTCTTTCTCTTCACATACAGCAAAATCACAAAAGTACTGTAATCAATTGAAATGTTTCCAAGTGTTCATGGGAGGCTGAAGGGACTTAAGCACAGCGTTCCTGAAAAATTACAGCAATGGTATAGTGAAAGTGTTACCGCATATATCAAATGCGTATTGTGCCTTAATGACCTAGATTAATCATAGCAGATACACAAGCTTCGTTATAGCTACTAAAATTTCAATTTCGTTGCTTTGACCTTTCTGGAGAAATTAAAACAATAATCCAAGCCATGTGTACTTTGTGCATGATAAATGTTTAAAAATGAGTTAAGGTACCTCAGGTTCACAAATCTCACGGTCATAAAAGAGTGAAGCCTGTCTGACAGATCTAAATCATGTGGGAGGGTTTCTCTTATGCCAGGGGTGGGAAAACTTTCAAACCTGGTAGGCCTGGTGGCTGCCTTCTACACCCCTCCCAGGCCAAGTTCGGCAGCTGGGGGTAACATTTTTTCTCACTACATGGTCCTGAACTTTTTCAAATCTTCAGAAGCTGTGCTCAGTCACATATTAATGTCACACATTAAAAACTTCCCTAAACAGGGCTGCCTTCAGATGTCTTCTAGATGAATGGGATATAAATAATTAAAGTTATTATTATTATTATTACTACTACTATTATTATTATTAAATAAGATATCTCTATTTTCATCAGAGAAATGCTGGAAGGTTTGCAGGTGTAGGGCAGAAATGTGGCTGAAATGGCAGACCAAATGGGGAGACCTAGCAGGCCCATTTAGACCTGCGGGCTGCAGGGTCCCATCCCAGATCCGACCCCCCCTGTGAGGCAAGATGAGGCCACTGCCTCGGGTGGCAGGATCCATAGGGGCAGCAGATCTGGCATGCAAGGAATGCATCACTTTCTGCTGCAGCAAGTGGTGGCTGTGGTATACTCCTTGAAGGTCAGATCTGTACCCTACCCCTGATTTCACATCTATAGTGGCTTCCTGGAAATATAAGGTGCTCCTTGTCTCCACCCACACCTAAGGAGGAAATGTAAGGGGCTGCCCTCTAGGGTCTCCTGGGCTCTGTACCCACTTGGCATGATTAAGAGGATGCTACAACCCTTCCCCCTTCCCCAACAGCCTTTGATTCCCACATCAACTGTTGAATAAGGTTGATTTGATTCCCTCCTCCCTTGTTCCAACTCTTCCTTCCTGGTGGTGCCATTTGGTGGTTCACCTCAGGCACCAAAATGTCTTAGACCCACACCTGCTTTAGGTACACAAAACTCAGAACTCCAGATAGCAATCGCCAGCACTTTGCATTGGTCCCGGAAGCTACTAGACAACGGGTAGACCTGCAAACAAGACTGACGTGTTTTCAGCAACTCGCCCTCATCAAGAAATAAGCTACCACCGTTGACAAAGATGCAGCTTCTAAATTGTCTTTAAAAGATAGCTTGACAAAGAGTGCATAAAATCAAAATGTATAAAGCTAATGAGCTGCCACTTTAGGGTCACAAAATTCCGCCTCACAGAGATATGTTGTTTAAATGTTTGACTTCAAAAAACACAAAGCAAAAACCTAACATAGTTTAAAACTAACTTAATAAATGATAGCTCAAGGTAGAGCCAGTTTCAGCCCATGTAAAAGTGCTGCTTAATGAAAATTAAGAAGAATGACTGAGTAGCAGATTCATATATCTTGTTGTTGTTGGCATGATTCTCCTAGATGGGCTACCTTACCAGGTTGGCGAATCCCACCTGCCCCCACATCCCTTTACAGCACATGCAGAAACCGCCTTCATGGATGTAGGACCCACTACTGGTCCTGTCCACTCAATCTGCTGGATCTTGACTTCGTGTTTGGGGGAAGTCCCTAACTCACCGAGGGTTTAAGGCCCATCAGCCACTCTCACCTGGTTTAGCCAGCCAGTCAAAACCATTCCCAAGGTGTGGCTGCTGTCACATGCTGACAGGTTCTAGGAGCCACAGGGAAGAGCCGAGTGGAGGGTGAGGACCAAAGGTGAACAAGCTACATCAGAAGGAGCATGGCATGTCCCCCACCAGAGGTACACCCCATACACTCCTCCCACTAAATAGTAGATAAACAACTTGTTGGAAACACGCCTGGGAAGGCCGCCAACTTCCCAAGTCATGGGGGTGTCACTCCGGTGGTCCTCCCTGGCTATAAATCTCCATCAGTCCAGAAAGACCAGTGATAAGTGACCCCTCTCTCCTGAGAGGAGCACGCTCGTCTTCTGACATATCATTGCAGAAGAAAGAGTCAATCATAGTTCTAAAACTAAAGCAGAGACATCACCTTGCCAACAAAGGTCCGTATAGTTAAAGCTATGCTTTTCCCAGTAGTGATATATGGAAGTGAGAGCTGGACCATAAAGAAGGTTGACCGCCGAAGAATTGATGCTTTTGAATTATGGTGCTGGAGGAGACTCTTGAGAGTACCATGGACTGCGAGAAGATCAAACCTATCCATTCTGAAGGAAATCAGCCCTGAATGCTCACTGGAAGGACAGATCCTGAAGCTGAGGCTCCAATACTTTGGCCACCTCATGAGAAGAGAAGACTCCCTAGAAAAGACCCTGATGTTGGGAAAGATGGAGGGCACCTGGAGAAGGGGACGACAGAGGACGAGATGGTTGGACAGTGTTCTCAACACTACCAGTATGAGTTTGACCAAACTGCGGGAGGCAGTGGAACACAGGAGCACCTGGCGTGCTCTGGTCTATGGGGTCACGAAGAGTCGGACACGACTAAACAACTAAACAACAACAAATATTCAGAGAATTCATCAGTATGTCTGTGCTCTTTGAGCACCAGTACAGAACAGCATCACAAACAGAAGTGAAACCAACTTCCAACAGTACTGAGACTTCCTGTCTCACGCTCTCTCAGACACTCAAAGGATATACACAAAACATAGTGCTACTGCTGGAGCAGCACAGATGGATAAAAATCCTAACACAACTATCCCCCCACCCTCCACTTTAAACCTCCCCATCTTGTGTCAGATCAGTTGCAACAAAACAGCAGAGGGGGTCCAGCGTCCTCCTTCAGTGATGGTCGGCCATCTCTCCTTTCCCTTTGGAGGGGAGCAGTAGCAAGGCAAAACAGCAAGATGGTAGCAAAACTTTAACCCCCCGCCATCCCACCCAGTGACTATTATATGGATGCTGCCATACAAAACTTCTACCAATCAAGAGTCTGAATCCTCCTGAAACAAGATGTTCTGTGGTCAAATACGCTACTAAGTCCAAAGAATTTACGGGTCTGTTTATCCCACAATGAACTTGTAAACTCTCATGATGACTGAATGCATCACAGCATTTATAGCTTTGCCATCTCTATTCTTATATTATGTAAATCTTAGAGGATTAAATGGAAAGGATTACAAACAAGAATAAATAGTTAAAGATCTGTGCAGGGTCTTGTTCTAATTTTTCTTTAATCCCAAAATACCAAAGGATTTTGATTTTAAAAGTAAAAATCCTGTATACAGCATGCACTTTGTTTGATTTTATTTTTATAAAAATAAGCTATTTCCTTTTTTGCTACTGTCGATTTTAATCACCCTTTAAACATTTTACATTTCTGATTTGGCTGTGATTTTTATCAATAATTTTATTTTAGAAAATCATTTTATATTTTTGTAAACCACTTAGTTGTGTTCTTACAATCACTTTTATTTTTTTGTAAGTAAATATTTCTGTTGAATCTGCCCGTAGTGCAGCTAAGTGCTTTCAGAACCTGGACTTAATGGTTTTAATGCTCCCCCACTCCCCGCCCTGGTTGTGCTTTTCTTCTCCTCCCCCACCTCCACCTCCCAATTCAACAAACATTGGCCAAACCACCAAAAAGGGGGAAAGAGATACTCTGAGGCTACTTGTCAAGGGATCAAGGGAGCCCTTCCCAGGCACGCCTCTGGGGTCTCCCCTCACCATTGATCCCAGGCTTCCACATTAGCACATGTTTGTGTTCTGTTTGTTTATTTACACTCCAAAAAGCATAATCACTCCCAATCAGATTATTTGTTCTAATCAGAACTTCCAAGGAAAAGCAGCCTTTTCCAGTTAGAAATCTTTATTTTGTAGCTGGAAGATTAAAGCGCTCTCTCTCTCTCTCTCTCTCTCTCTCTCTCTGTGTGTGTGTGTGTGTGTGTTTTGTTTGTTTGATCCTCTACTAACACATAAAGGGGGAAAATGTAGGCATCAAAGTGACCTTGAAGTCATTTGCAGGGCAGATAAGGATGTAGTTACTAAGATTTGCTTGCCGCTCTTGCTCAAATAAGGGACGACAGAAGGTTGGCGGTTCGAATCCCCGTGATGGGGTGAGCTCCCGTTGCTTGGCCCCTGCTCCTGCCAACCTAGCAGTTCGAAAGCACGTCAAAGTGCAAGTAGATAAATAGGTACCGCTCCGTGGGAAGGTAAACGGCGTATCCGTGCGCTGCTCTGGTTCGCCAGAAGCAGCTTTGTCATGCTGGCCACATGACCCGGAAGCTGTACGCTGGCTCCCTCAGCCAATAAAGCGAGATGAGCGCCGCAACCCCAGAGTCGGCCACGACTGGACCTGATGATCAGGGGTCCCTTTACCTTTACCTTGCTCAAATGGCTAGAAAAGCAATTGCATGCTTGAGAGAAATTAACTTAACCCTTGTATTTAACACATTCCTGCCATCACTGCAAGGACTTTTGGATATGCACCAGAACCTCCTCTCTCTCCTTGACTTCCCTTAGGTTTCCACGTGGGCTTCTCAAGTCATAGCAATGGATTCTCCTGGAGAGCAAAAACTCTTCCCATCTCCAGGTAGAAGAGAAGACTGGTTATTCTTTCCTATTAACCCCCAGTCAGGGGAAGGGCAGAGAATGCAGAACACTGATTTATGAATGGTTCTTTTCTTCCAGAATTACTCATCCATTGAAAGACATCTCATTAACATAATAGACCACTCTGTCAGCGCCATCATAATAAAAAAAAAATCTTCCAGTAGCACCTTAGAGACCAACTAAGTTTGTTATTGGTGTGAGCGATAACAAACTTAGTTGGTCTCTAAGGTACTACTGGAAGGAATTTTTAAAATTTTGTTTAGACTATGGCAGACCAACACGGCTACCTACCTGTAACTAGGGCCATCAAAGTAATCTCTTGAGGGTCCACTTGTTCCATTAACCCTCCCCTCACCAAATCTCACACTCACAGCCAGAATCATGGGGCTCTGATAGCAAACTAACTTCCTAAACTTATAAAGACATGTTCTTTAAAGGGGGCATTGATATTTCATTGCCTCAGTAGCCCTCAGTGCACATAGAAATGAATTCCGCACCTTGAAAACTCTAAGTCTACCAAACACCTCCTACACTACATATTAAGACGGTTACAAACAGCAGATTTTGAGAGTGCTTTTTCATTCCAGGCTGAGGAAACATTCTGGAGCAGTTAGAAGCTTGCTCTCAACTTTGCAGCATTGAATTGTGGATTCTTTCTGGATTCAACTGGAGCAACATGGTAACCTATGATATTCATATAAAAGCTGGTTATCACTAACATTTCCCCATGCACTTGTGAACCAACGCATGGTTACAGGTGTGCCTTGATGTTTAAGAGAAAGTGGCAGCGTATTAAAAATAAATATGAAGTATAAGAATTGTTTCCATGCATGAAGCAGATGTTTGTTAAAAACAGCACAGAAAGGATTCCCCCATTAGTTGCAATTAGAGTAACATTTCAGAAAGGGAATGCATGCTCTCAGAAGACTTGAAATGTGCTACAAAGCAAGTTCATAAAGCACTAGAAGATATATCCACTTTATACCAAATGGGAATACAAGAGGTTAAATTGTATAGATCATAAAATAAGACACCCCTGGTGCAAAACTTGCAAGTCTGAGATCAAAAGAACACGTTGAGTACAAGGCAGAGGAAGTTATGAAAAAGTCATACATTTCTGTAAAAGCTCAGCACTGAGAAGTGTTAAGTGTGCAGTCTCCTCCAGCACATCTTTAACATCATATTAATTTGAGAGTTTTGCCTTCCCAAAGGCTTCTTTCCATTGATCCAAACAATGTTATATGCTCACAGGTCTTAGCACATAATGAAGTCTAAACAGTTTTACAGTGGTGCCTCGCAAGACGAAAATAATCCGTTCCGCGAGTCTCTTCGTCTAGCGGTTTTTTCGTCTTGCGAAGCATCCCTATTAGCGGCTTAGTGGATTAGCGCTATTAGCGGCTTAGCGGCTATTAGCGGCTTAGCGGCTTAGAAAAAGGAGGGGGAAAGGGAAAAAACTCGCAAGACTCGCAAGACGTTTTCATCTTGCGAAGCAAGCCCATAGGGAAATTCGTCTTGCGAAGTGCCTCGAAAAACGGAAAACCCTTTCATCTAGCGAGTTTTTCGTCTTGCGAGGCATTCGTCTTGCGGGGCACCACTGTATCTATTTTGATCAGTCTAGTTACCTATGAAACTAGTTACTGAGTGTACACATGTAGTACCACTGAAATTACTATCCTTTGCATCTGGAAAAAATATTCTTCCCGCAAATGTCCAACCCTCTGCAGGCTGATACTCTCCCTTCCCATCTCCTACTCCAACTGGAGGAGATGAGAAGCTTTCACTTCTGTTTTCAGTAAACTATAGTTTGTTGTTATGCCTGAACCTGGAACCAGAAACCATGGATTGAAGGTGTCTTTTTTTAAACCACAAGACTAGCCACCATTTGTATATAAAATAGAATCAAAGACTTCGAATTTCCTCTCTGTGGCCAGGGGTGGGAGAACCTCACAAACTCAAAGCTGATTCACAGAAAGCTAAACTGTAGTCTTAATGTTACAAGTATGTATAAAGTTAAACACAGTCACACTGTATCTGTTACTTATTTGCTGCACAGAACACCTTGGTTCTTGAATTTAATCCGTTCCGGGAGTCAAACGGACCATTCAAAAACTAAGGTGCAGCTTCTGATTGCAGGAGCTTCCTGCACACAATCAGAAGCCGCAGAAGCCATATCAGACGTTTGGCTTCTGACAAGCGTTTGCAAACTGGAACACTTACTTCCGGGTTTGTGGCATTCGGGAGCCAATTTGTTCGGGAGCCAAGCCATTCGAGTACCAAGGTACCACTGTAACAGAAACTTATAAAATACTGCATGCAACATGTTTAGTAATAAACCTACACAATGTGTTGGGCAGCAAGATGGGATTTTACACAAATCCAGAAAACTCTGCACTGGTGGCGAGTGGTGTTCTAAGCCCACTAACATAAGAAGGAGCAGGGGGCACTATGGTCTAAACCACTGAGCCTCTTGGGCTTGCTGATCAGAAGGTGGGCGGTTCGAATCCCCACGACGGGGTGAGCTCCCGTTGCTCTGTCCCAGCTCCTGCCAACCCAGCAGTTCGAAAGCATACCAGCATGAGTAGATAAATATTTAACACTGCAGCAGGAAGGTAAACAGTGTTTCCATGCACTCTGGCTTCCATCACAGTGTTCCATTGCACAGAAGTGGTTTAGTCATGCTGGCCACATGACCTGGAAAGCTGTCTGTGGACAAACACCAGTTCCCTCAGCCTGAAAGCGAGATGAGCGCCGCAACCCCATAGTTACCTTTGACTGGACTTAACCGTTCAGGGGTCCTTTACCTTTCTACCTTTACTAACATATGAAGCCTTTAGCAGCTTAGGACTCAAGTACTTGAAGGAAGTACTTGCCTTCCCTAGTAACAGCCAACCTGAGTTTTATTATCTTCAGGTGATGCCCGGGAACATGTCCTGGGGTAGAGGGGTTGGGGTCTAGAGATGCCATATTTTGAAGAGCAAAGAAGAGGACACGTTTGCCAACTTGTACTTTTAAGTATGGATCGCTATGATGACTCATTTTACATACCCATAAAAAAGAGGATGTGTCCTGGAAAAAGAGGACACATGGCAACCCTAGGTGTCACCAAAATGGACAGGGGCTTCTCATTGGTGACCCCCTTGCCACCTGTCCTCCATCCCACTTCAAGTATCATATTGACCAAAACACAAAGTAACTTTCCGATGCTCCTGTTGTCACCAAGTAAACTAATCTAGGAATGAGGCAAATGTCATTTGGGCCCAAATTTAGGAAGGTTGGGGCAAAAGGCTGGTTTGCTGTTGTTTTATTGCCACAGGCCTGAGTTCTCAGTCTATACAATTTGTCACTCAGTCAGAGACTGAATTCCCCATTGGCTTGGTCCCCGAACCTACTTGACTCCCTACATTCTTCTTGGATCTCCTCCAGAAGACCAGCCCAGGATCAATGTTGCATTGTGGACTAGGCTGTTACCCTGAGAGAAATAACAGCCAAAAGTGATGAAGAATTCACCCCCCCAAAAAAATCAGCTTCATTTTTATCTAGCTTCAAAGAAGTTTCATGGAATGCCCCATGGCGATCTTTAAATTTTCATAAATGGCAGAGACATGAAGGGTCCTTTCATACGTTTTTTTAAAAAATTGTCCTGTTATGATTCTCTTTACCTCTTAAAAAGAATGCTACTTGGTCAGGCTACCATATTCATACGGAAAGACTTACCAAGTAGCTAATTCCGTTTTAACGAAACTACCTAGTTATAGAGTGATAACCAAGGTTAAGATAGAATCAGATTATGTCCACTGAATTCAGTAGGTGTACACTGTGCATGACCTAGTTTCTAATCAACCATAACTATTATCCAGATAGTAAAAATAGCTTTGTATAAAGTGATATATATTGGCACACTTGCTGGAAAAGTATACTGTTATGCATTTTAAAATGTTCATAGTTGTCTCTCCTGTAGGGAAATGATTACTAATGTATTTTCGAAGCACATCAGTATTATAGGTATGCTATGTGATGAGCATATGACACCAGAGGACAGTCTGTTTGATCCACTTTTAAGTATTTTTAAAAACAGAACATTTTATTTACCTTGAACTAAAAACAGGTAAGGCAGTTTAAAAATAGACCAAAAAACATTTTATGTATCCTGACATGTCTTAAGTAAAACACTCATCAAGGTCATGTCAAGAAAGTATGTGATTAAATTTCCACATATATAGGAATGTGGACTCTCTTCTGATTTCAACTGATGCCTATTTCGACTTTAGACAGTCACTACAAAAAGAGTTCCATAGCAACTACATTTGTACCAAAGAGATTGTAGAAGGCCTATAATGTTACCAGCTGCCCTGCCCAATGCAAGATAATATTTGCAAGCTTTTCTCATTGGAAAGTCAAACTATTGGTCAAACTATTCCACTCCCGCCCGCCCCCCAAAAAAATCATTTTGCTAAGCGACAAAGATAGCATGTTCACCTCTGATTCATTTTCTAGGCTTGTGAATGGACATCATTCACCCAGGAACAAAAGACAGAAGCAAAGACACACCATTTCAAAATTATTTCCCCTCAAAATTATTTTATTTTATTTATTTATTAGATTTGTATACCACCGTTCATCCAAAGATATCGGGGCACTTCACAAGTTTGGCTTGTAGCTGTCAACTTTTCCCTTTTCTTGTGAGGAATCCTATTCGGAATAAGGGAATTTCCCTTTAAAAAGGGGAAATGTTGACAGCTATGGTTTGGCTAGATGACCCCGCAGGGTCCTTTCCAACACTACAATTCTATGAAACTTTGGGTCAAAACAACTTCTAGAGATGCACTTCCGGGTTGGCGCCATCGACTAATGGCGGATTCCCTCCGAGCTCCGGAGGGAATCGGCTCCGCAGGATTGGGTCTTGTCCACGGCGGCTTAAAAATCACAGGCGCGGATGCCTGTGAACGTGGTGACTTGGCGGGCACCATTTGTGCCCCCCCCAACCGCGAGGGAGCCTTTTTAAAGGCTTCGGAACGGGGACAGGGTGCGGCACGGTGCTGTGAGTAGACTGCTCCTTCTGCGGAGCGAAGCCGCAAGCCATTGTCGGAGAGCGCTGACTTTTTCCTTGGAACAATTGGACTTTAAAGTAACAACCCGTGAGTAATATGGAATTTGGAATTTAAAGGAAAACCTTTGTTGAATTAGGAACGAGCGGGGAAGGGTTAAAAAGGAAGTCCGCCCCCCCTTTGTAGATAATCTAAAGCAAAGAACCTGCTATCTAAAGTCAAGAGAATCTTTTCTTTCTTTTTAAAAAGACTTCAACCTTCACGGTTTGGCACTATAAGTAACTTTACTGGAGGATAAAAGATTAATTTTGAGAGTTGAAGTTTCACCCCCCCCCCCGGACCCGGGAGTGTCCCGCGAGAGAGCCTGAGAATGAGCTATTGAAGAGTTTGACAGCTGTCAAATTGGCTGTCAGCAGGAAAAAGAGAACTTTGTTTTCATCGCTTCTGCTGGTTATATTTGTTACAAATTTGTTGAAAATAAGGAAGGGCTGATACAAATTAACTTGACTATTGGATTTTAGCTGAAAGACATTAAGGAACTAAAATCCCCCTAGAGGGGGTTTAGGACATTACAATAATGGCTGGAGGAGGGAAAATCCAGACTGAATTGGATAGAACATTTGTTCTCTTGGGAAAGTTACAAGGTGAAATTGATGTTTGGGCTACAAGCGTCACAACTTTGGTCTTAGCAGCAAACAACATTGTTGAAGCTGATAAGGACTTGAAGCAGGAAGCCCATACAATTGGGCAAATAGAGAAATTTGAGAGTCATGAGAATATGGAGAAGGAGACATATGCTGCCCCTGAAGAAAAGGAAGGAGGAGCTGTAATTTTGCAGATGTTAAAGGAGAGTTGTAATTGGTGGCCTGACATGAAGGCAACAAAGGAGAATAAATACTTGATGTGGAAAGCCTGGCCTGAATTGGAGAGCCTAAAATTGAGAGATCTCCTCATGTGGAGATCTGAAGACCGAAGGATTACAAATTTGATTAAGGTGGAAGTTGGAGCTTTGGGGACACTTGGACTTGAAAGGAGTATGAAACAAGATTTGGAGTACCCCATAGGCTCTATTTTTAAGTATGGAGGGCTGGCTGGAAAAAATATGGATCCTGTTGGGCCGAAGTCTCCCCGAAATTTGGGGTTTAACTTTAAGGACTATCAAAAAGGCCAGCAGAGAGGAATTGAAAGAGATTTAAGAGCCTCGGACGTGAGATCTCCAGGCTAAACAATATATTGAACTGATGAACACTTGTTGGGGACTGAAACCGGGAAAGGGGTGGGTGGAGTTTGGGAATCCAAAGGGTATATAACTATAACTTGCTTTGTTGTTATTTTGTTTTGCTATCTGTATGGAATTAGGGAAAGCTGTGGAAGGGAAATTTCGGTCGACTTTAGGGAAAATGTTTAAGAATGAGTAACAATGTATAAATTCCGATGTTTAAATTTGGATAAGTTAAAATCGGTTTTAAAATGGTTTAAATTAAATGAAAATAAGGTAATAAGGATTTGCTGAATTAATGATTCAAATTGGAATACAAGAAGGGGAGGTGAGAGGAGGTCTGAGAATCAAGTTAAATGAAAATAAGTAATTGAAATTTTATGTGCTTCTTTTTTAATTGTTTTTTTTTTTAAGTTTTGGATTTTTGTATTTCTGTTGTTTTTGTTTAAATTTGTTTTTGTGTGTGTTTTTTTGAAAATGCTAATAAATATTCATTAAAAAAAACACAACATCTAGAGATGAATGCACCTAAAATATATTGGTAAATGTCTGTTGTGAAAAACAGAGGATTTTTTAAAAGTATATATAGAAGCAAGGGGAAGAGGAATAAAATAAAACAGGTATTTGCATCTGGAGAGTCCCCAATGGTGTAATGATGGACAGTTCATCATTTGTTACCCCCTTTGCCTTTCATTCTTCATTTGCTGCTCTCAGAGCTATGCAAATGTATTCAGATTTATGCAAACAGCTGGGAGTACATTTACACTTACATATCCCCCTTTCTGTTTTCAATTAGGAGGCTGCTGGCAAGCACCTGCCTACTTTTATTGGCTATGCAAAGCTATTTAAAACCTGTCTGCCCCTTCCAATGATGTGGGCTAATAGGTTTCACACCGCAAAACACATCTTATCCGTTGCAATTAGAGCAGAGTGAGCAAATTGAGCAAGAGAAAGGTGTTCCAGAGGATGCAGGCTTCCGTGGTAACCCCAGCAACGGCGATGGAACTGGTCCCTTAACTCCCTATTCACCTTCCGTTTTGTGCCAGCAAGCCATAAAAACGGCCCTGCATTTCACACTATTTATAGAGTCTCCTCAGCTGTTACAGATGACAGAAGGAGTGAGACACACTGAGAGAGAGAGAGAGAGAGAGTGTGTGTGTGTGTGTATTCTGTTAAGAGTGATTGCACAAATGGCCGTTTCCTTCTGAGAGCAAAGCCTTGGTGTAAATTCACCCAGGTTTACTAATAGCCTGACCTCCGAGGAAGAGGTCCCATATGGTGGGTATCCAAGGAGCCTTTCACTCTCCCTTATTAAGAACAAATTGCATAGAATTGACCTTGACCCATAAGCAGACAGCTTATGCTAAGAATAACTCAAAAAAGGCTGCATCATTTGCTATAATGGTACCAACAAAAGGCATTGTGCTTTTGCTAAGACCTGGTCAAGGATTTCATGTACCAGACCCTCCAGGTGTCTCTGTTTTGAGGATAAAATCGCTTGCATCCACCATGACCTTGACTCTGCTGTTATAGCAGATGAATCTTGTCATGGGGTGTCTAGAACACAGTCTAGTCCCTGTTGTGTTGGATGAATTTCAGTTGGTAAGGCTTGAGGAGGTGGACAATGTGCTCGGATGAGTCAGAGTGACCACTTGCACTCTAGAGCCTTGCCCCCAGTGGCGTAGCGTGGGGGGTGCAGGGGGGCCCGGCCGCACCGGGCGCAACATCTGGGGGTTAGGGTTGGGGGGCACAAATCTATGGGTTAGGGGGTGCAAATTACTTGCCTTGCCCCGGGTGCTGACAACCCACGCTACGCCACTGCTTGCCCCTCTTGGCTGATAAAAACCATCAGGGAGGGAACATCTGGCTGGGCCGGGGAGGTGATCAATGCCTCTTTACAAGACGGGTTGGCCCCTGCCTGTTTGAAGGAGGCAGTGGAAAAACCACGCCTTAAAAAACCTTCCCTGGATTCAGAAAGCCTAACAAACTACCGGCCACTTGCTACTCTCCCTTTCCTGGGCAAGGTTGTGGAACGTGTGGTCGCAGACCAGATCCAGGTACTTTTGGAAGAAACTGATTTTCTGGATCCATTTCAAGTGGGGGTTTAGGACAGAAACTGCTTTGGTCGCCCTGTATGATGACCTCTTTCGAGAGAGAGACAAGGGAAACATGTCCCTGTTAATTCTTCTCGACTTCTCAGCAACTTTCGATACCATCAACCATGATATCCTTCTGGAATGATTGTCCAAACTAGGGGTGGGTGGTGCCACTTTCCAGTCCTACTTGAATGGTTGTTCCCAGAGGGTGTTGATAGGGGAATGTTTTTCAGCCCCATGGAACCTTCGATGTGGGGTTCTGCAGGGCTCAATCCTATCCCCTACGTTGTTTAACATCTACATGAAATTGCTGGGTTGGGTTATCCAGAGGTTCAGAGTACATTGTCGGCTGTATGCTGACGACACTCAGCTCTATTTCTCCTTTACATCTGTAGGTGAGGCAGTGGAAGTGCTGGACCAGTGTCTTGCCTGCATTTTTAATGTTTCAATGTTGTATTTTAATCTTGTTTTTAAGCTGTATTCATTCAACTTGTTTTTATTATTGCTTGTTAGCCACTCCTTGCACTGCTGGATTGATGAACTGCAGTGGTGGGCATTTGTTGACTCAGGTAACGGTGGACGGTGGAGTGTGGGATTTAGAGAATGGGAAAGGTGTGAAATTTCCCCTTCTTTCAACCAATACGTATGAATGAAATTTCTACATTAGCTGATTTAAGTAAACCCAAGTAGCAATAGTGAACTCTGAATTCAAACACAGATGTTTGCATTATGACCTACTGGATAACTGAAACTTATATAATGAGGTTTCCTGGTGTATTCTTAGAACATGGCATGGGCTCTTTCAACTAATTGTTCATTATTTAATTAATTCACTTTGACTTTGTCATGCTCAAGGCAATCACATCTACTTCTACAGAACCATATTGAAACCAGACCCCAATTCATGTTGTCTCTAGAGAGAAGCACTATAATGAAACTTTGTATTATCTGAAAAGGAGCTCTGGACCTCAGGCTAGACTAGAACTGGTTCAGTCCACATTATGTTCAGCACAGCAAACATCTATGCCAGTGACAGCTAGTTTTTGCATTCTGGACAGAAGAAATCCACATTATTTCGGCTGGCTGTTCCATTTCCTCACCCAAGCTGTCTTTTACATGTCTTCCCACAGAGCCCTTTAACAAGATGAGGTGAAGGTTTTCAAATATGTATTGCATGAGTCTGGTACCTGACTGGTCACACATAAAATGTGTGTGTGTGTGTGTGTGTGTGTGTGTGTGTGTGTGTGTGTGGAAACCTTGACAACAGCTTTGTTAACGAAAAGCCTGCCTGACATGCTGGTACCAAAAAGACAGCTTGGACTAGCAATTTCTCACTTTTCAAAAACAGTGGGTTTTTTTGGAGGGAGGGGAAATTCAAGCAGCCATGGTCTAGAGAAAGTTAAGCCTGTCAGTCAATTAAAGAATTATGATCAACTGTGGCAAATGCCAATTATAATGAAAATACCAATTATTAGGGCCGTGCATCCCCCTGCCATCTGATTTGCGTCCCCGGTTTGTAAATCTAGATCAGACCTGATTAGGTTCAGACCAGTCTGGACCCGATTTGACCTGCCCTGGATCCAAACTTAAGAGGGTAATCTTTTTTTTGGGGGGGGGGGGGTTCTTAGTTTCATTTTATCATTTGACTTGTTTCCACATATCAGGCCTGGACCATGTGGTTAGAATAACAGAATCATAGCATTGATGAAGAGCCATCTAGTCCAACTCCCAGAAATACAGGGAACTTTCCCCCAACGTGGGACTCAAACCTACAATCCTCACATTAAGAGCTGACTATAGGTCTAGTCACCATGCATGATATGGGCAGAAAGACAACAACAAAGGTGCAGGCAACATCTTCCAAGACAACAACGCCCACTTACACCACAAAGAACTCATAACTCACCTACTTTCAGCAGCCAGAAACACCATAACCAGACACTGGTAAGCATGGACCAATGGTACCAAATAGTATGGGAAACAGCCCTACTAGAAAAATTAACCAATAAACTGAAACTGACACGGGGACAAATAGAAGAAGACACCTTTACCCCAGTATGGCTCCCCTTTATCACATACACAGCCCAACAAGAAAATGACAATAATCCACCAACAGCATACAAATCAATATGGCTAACCTGATCCAAAACACCCACCCACCCCACTCACACACGAAAACAAAGACCACCACAGCCAACCACAAATGAACAACCACACCCTAGGCCAACCCCAACCTCTCTCACCACCAAAGAAACACAAGTGAACAACAGAGAACCGGCATGAGTAACGCTGACACCAAACCCTACATACATTAAGCAAAATAGAAAGAACCACCATCTGACCCCCCCACCCTTCCCCCCACCCCTTTTCTTCCTAATGTCTCAACAAATGAAACTGATTTGTAAAAATGTTACATGGAAAAAATACGAGACACATTACACATACTTCTGTAAATCAAGAAAATCTTTAATTAAAACAACAACAACAACAAAACAAAGGTGCAGGAGTATCACTGCTTAGATTACTTGATTTAAGAGCTGGGCTGTTCTGACCATTTACACCTTTGATGTTCTAGTTTGTTCTTTTCCCGACTCAAGAACCTCTTTTTAACAAGCAGTCTGGTAAATTAGGAGGTATAAATACCAAAATGTGGTTCTCTTAACAAACCTCAGCTTAAAACAGTATGTGAGCTGCTTCAATAAAAATCACAGGGCAACAGTCTTTCCCACTAATTTGCCATCTCTGATTGATCACTATAAGGTTTTACCTCCTCAGTTCTGTCCAGATTAAATACATTTATAGCCCAGCATGACACAATGAGACCAAAGAACAAGTGGCAATTGCATTGTCTATTTTAGTCTTTCTCATTAACCATAATTTAAACACAGAAATGGGCAGCAAGGTGGAGAGGGAAGATTATGAAACGTGAAGAAAAGGAAATGAGTAAATTGGAGTAAATAATATAGCCCTCTTTAGACAACCACTTGCAAAAGATCTATTGTCCAAAGCTGTGAGGTTCTTTGTCTTAAAAGACGCCAAATCTCAAATCAGTCCATACATTTAACAAATACAAAATGTTGCTAATTTGACAAATAGTTGCTAAATTTCAGCAATACTGCATGCTCCCAGTGCCCAAACCCAAATATATTCTTGGTGGGGAAATCTGATTATTTTATCTGTTTGCAGAACCTGCGTGAATTCAGAATCCTGTGTAGAATATGGCTTTGCAAGAGTCTTTAGGATAGTGCCCACTGTATCGGTGATGAAGAACAAAAGAATCTCTCCTCCTCCACATCCATGCCATGTTGTGACCCAAAAGACTTCATCCTACAACTAATCCAGAATGTGGCAGCCAGACTGGTGACTGGGAGCGGCCGTCGAGACCACATACCACCGCTCTTGAAAGGCCTACATTGGTTCCCAGTACGTTTCCGAGCACAATTCAAAGTGTTGGTGCTGACCTTTAAAGCCCTAAACAGCCTCGGTCCAGAATACCTGAAGGAGCGTCTCCACCTCCATCGTTCTGCCTGGACACTGAGGTCCAGGGCCGAGGGCCTTCTGGTGATTCCCTCACTGCAAGAAGCCAAGTTACAGGGAACCACGCAGAGGGCCTTCTTGGTAGTGGCACCTGCCCTGTGGCATGCACTCCCATCAGATGTCAAGGAAATAAACAACTATCTGACTTTAAGAAGGTAACCCTGTTTAGGGAGGTTTTTAATGTTTGGTGTTTTATAGTGCTGGGAGCTGCCCTGAGTTGCTGGAGAAACCCAGCCTGATGGGTGGGGTATAAATATATTATTATTATTATTATTATTATTATTATTATTATTATTATTATTATTATTAATTTTTCCTGCTACCTACAAGCAGAGAGGCTAGAACACCCAAGTTTGTATTTACATTTTATATTTAAACAAAAGAGGTTAACCGTATGAGACCCTTGGTTTTATTGGTTTAGCCCCATGAATCATGATTTCTGATAGGAATCTGCTGCTAACACTCAAAATAATCACTACCTTTAATGGTGTTAAAGTAGATACACATGCATGAGCAGCAGAAACACCCTCACAAACTTGAAGAAAGTTTGAGGCTGGTGAGCCTGTAAGTCCTTTACTGGAAGACAAACCTCCAAACATTCCCACCCACAGTTAGGGTTGCGTGGTTTCTGGTTTTCAACTTTGTGATATATCACCAGCTAAACGTCATGATATACTGATATACCACAATGTCTGAAATAAGGATGGAGCTATCTAGAGGCACTGGCTGGCCAGTGTGGTGTAGTGGTTAAGAGCGATAGACTCGTAATCTGGTGAACCGGGTTCGCTTCCCCGCTCCTCCACATGCAGCTGCTGGGTGACCTTGGGCTAGTCACACTTCTCTGAAGCCTCTCAGCCTCATTCACCTCACAGAGTGTTTGTTTTGGGGGAGTAAGGGAAAGGAGAATGTTAGCCGCTTTGAGACTCCTTAAAGGGAGTGAAAGGTGGGATATCAAATCCAAACTCCTCCTCTCCTCCTCCTCCTCCTTCTTCTTCTTCACGGTTTCCCCCCCATTGCGATTTTTTCATAGCACACACACATCAAAGTCTGCAATATATTACTAGGTTAAAAATTATGAAACCAGTATCATGATATGGACTTGAAACTGGTTTTGGATGCTATATCACCCAGCTGTAACACACATCATGATTTGTGATATATTACCGGGTCATAAACTATGAAACCGATATCATGATATGGACTTCAAACCGGTTTTGGATGGTATACAGAGGAACCTCAGGTTACGTACCATTCTCCTTATGAATGCTTCGGGTAACAAGCTCCACTAACCTGGAAGTAGATGCCCCTAGTTGCAAACTTTGCCCCGGGATACGAACAGAAGTCGTGCAGCAGCAGTAAGAGGCCCCGTTAGCAAAAGCATGCCTTATGTTAAAAACGGTTTCGGCTTAAGAACAGACCTCTAGAAAGAATTAAGTTAGCAATCGGAGGTGCCACTGTATTGAAGTATTGCACAGCCCTATCCACAGTGCGAAGACAGGAGTGCCTGGCATGCTCTGGTCCATGGGGTCACGAAGAGTCGGACACGACTAAACAACAACAACAAATCCACAGCACACACACACAAGATAGCAGTATAGACAAGGCTCTCTTGAGGCAGAGTTAAAGTTTGTTGTGACATCACCAGAAACTTGGCCAAGCCTTTCCCTTTTCACGCGCATGTGCACGCCAACACACACACCTACACATTTAAAAATGCCAAGCTCAGAATGGTAAACTGCACCACACTATAGATTTACTTTCCCATTATCTGGCAGGGATCCAACTAGGGCACAAACTCAAGAGTCTTCAGGATACAGTTTGCTGGCTAAGTTTCAGTTTTTGGCAGTGGTAGGCATTGTGGGCATATGAAGTCAAGATGAACGAATCCCTCAGCAATGAAACGGTAATGCTGCAAATCACAATGTTTAATTGATAGCAAATTGGAAGCTTATTAGTTATGTGGAAGGAAGACTGTTTGAATCACTGAAATAACTGTAGTCATTTCATGTGTCGTTCTCTTGAGAAATATTAAATGGTGCATCCAATCATTGCTGTTATTTCAGCTCTGCCTGGTAATATCTCCTTATATTAATAGGCATTCATGGCTTATGCTCATGGGAAAACTTACTTGTCTAGTTGATGAAGCTTTTACTTATTTTCATTCAACCCCTCATTAACATGCCAGCTCTCTAAACAATAGCTCATTTCCCACCCCCACTAATAGCTTTGCAGGTTTAGAGCTGTCTAGCTAACACTCATACCATTAGCATCACAATAAGCAAACAAGATGGATGATGTGGGAAAGATGGTATGTTTCTGAAAGATTTAAATCAAAGTCACATGTAAACAATACCAGCAGAAGGAGCATTCAAAACAACCTAGAAAATTTCAAGCAGCAGACAATTCAAAACAATTTTGAAGCAAAATTGCAGAATTTGTGTGAGTGAAATATCTATGGAATTCACTGCCACATCTAGTGATGGCCCCCAAATTCATAGAAGATAATGCTATCAATGGCTACCAGGCATGATACTGTCAGTTTGCATTTCTCAGTGCAGGAAGTATTGATCAGATGTGTAGAGATATTTCCTATTCTAATTAATTCAAGTGGGTTCTGGAAGCTTCTCTGTGTGAAAGAAACAAGCAGAAGGTTCATGATGTTTGGGTTATTCCTTCAGAGAAGCTGAGAACAGTGGGCTTAAACTGGTTCTGTCAAGGTCATGCTGACTATAAAAGCAGGGCCAGAAGGAACCTGGGTTTCACGTTCACTTTCTATCTCTCTGGTGTGGTGTTCTGTATATCGTGTTAAGGCTTAGACTTATTATGTAAGTTATTGTAAGTTTAAGTCTGCTGTAACTGGATTTCTTATGGACAGTGCTAATCCTGAATGTATTGGATTTGTGACCATTATTACTCATTTGCCTTCAGCAGCAGTAAAGCTCTGCTGGATGAAATAGAATTGCCTCTGGTCTATTTTTGGGGAATCCTGCGACGTATTTACCGTATTTTTCACCCTATAGGACGCACCGTCCCATAAAGCGCACCTAGTTTTTTGGGGGGGAAATAAAGGGAAAAAATATTTTTTCCCCCAGGCACGGGGCTGGGGCGGGGGAGGCCCAAGCTTCCCCCGACCCCAGTCCCCAAAAAGGCAGCTCTCTGCAAACTGTGGGAGCCCAGGGCTGGCTCCCACTGCTTGCGGAGAGGTCCGCAAAGCCTGGACGCGCTGATCTCAGTGCGCCCAGGCTTCCGCATGCAGGCACCTCTCCGCAAGCGGGAGCGTTCCCGCCGCTTGCGGAGAGGTCTGTGAAGCCTGGACGTGCTGAGCTCAGCGCACGCAGGCCTCCGCATGCAGGCACCTCTCCGCAAGCAGCGGGAGCACTCCCGCCACTTGCTGAGAGGCCCGCGAAGCCTGGACGCGCTGAGCTCTCCCCAAGCAGCCTCTCCGCAGGCAGCTGGAGCGCTCCTGCCGCTTGCGGAGAGGTCCGCGAAGCCTGGACACGCTGAGCTCAGTGCGCGCAGGCTTCTGCATGCAGGCACCTATCCGCAAGCAGCGGGAGCGCTCCGCTGCTTGCGGAGAGGTCCGCGAAGCCTGGAGAGCGAGAGGGGTCTGTGCGCACCAACCCCTCTCGCTTTCCAGGCTTCAGCGAAAGCCTGCATTCGCCCCATAGGACGCACACACATTTCCCCTTAATTTTATGAGGGGAAAAAGTGTGTCCTATAGGGCGAAAAATACGGTAAGTTTTTACTCTGCTAACTATACATCTGAATCTGCTCTGAATCAATATTGAGTACAATTTCTATGACAGATACCTATGCAGTTAGTACAATTAGTGCCAGAGATAGTATGCCTCTGAATATAAGTTGCTGGACTCATAGCAGGGAAGGAGCCTTTGTGCTCAGGTCCAAAGTGTAAGTATGTGGTTAGTCACTGGGAAAACAACAGAATGTTGGTCTGATCCAGCAGGGTGGCTCTTGCATCTTCACAAGAAACAGTCATGTACGAAAACAAGGTGCCACGGTGTTGCAGGAATTCATGTATAGGTTGGGGGGGGTTGCCCCTCCAGCAGATATCATGCACATGCGGTCCACTACCAAAATCAGCACAATCGCTTTTGTGACTTTTGTGATTTGTCCCCCACAAAACACTTCATCACAGTTTCTTCCTATCTGTTCAAAGGGCCTTTGCTGCATGATACCAAATGCAACAATTCACTGATAAATGTATCTATGTACTGGCTCACTGGGAAAACTTCAAAAATTCATATAGACATGTGAGCTCAGCTACTCAGCAGCCCCTCTGCCTGAGTGATAATCCCTGGCTTCCTGATACCTGAGTGCCAGGCAGGTAGCCATTCCAGAAATAACAAACCCAGATGAAGACAAAAGGGTGTGATTAACTTGGCTGGGAAACAGGGAAATGTAAATATCTTTTTGTTACACTTGATGGATGTTTAGTGGAGGGCAAGGAGAACCATGGGGCAGGGTCTAGGTTGCTCAGATTACTGCCACCAGACCTCCCTTTTCATGATGTAACTGTGATGTAACTGTGATGTAGTTTGGGGGGTGTAATATGGGGATTAGCGGGACGCAGGTGGCGCTGTGGGTTAAAGCCTCAGCGCCTAGGACTTGCCGATCGAAAGGTCGGCGGTTCGAATCCCTGCGGCGGGGTGCGCTCCCGCTGCTCGGTCCCAGAGCCTGCCAACCTAGCAGTTCGAAAGCACCTCCGGGTGCAAGTAGATAAATAGGGACCGCTTACCAGCGGGAAGGTAAACAGCGTTTCCGTGTGCGGTTCTGGCTCGCCAGAGCAGCGATGTCACGCTGGCCACGTGACCCGGAAGTGTCTCCGGACAGCGCTGGCCCCTGGCCTCTTGAGTGAGATGGGCGCACAACCCCAGAGTCTGGCAAGACTGGCCCGTACGGGCAGGGGTACCTTTACCTTTACCTTTAATATGGGGATTAGCAGCTAATAAAAGTTTGGGGGGTCTTTTGTTCAGGGCTTCCAGCTTGTTCCACCTTGTGGCAGGTGGGAGTCCTGTCACGACAGTCTTCAATAAAGACCAAGCCTACTGGCTGCTGTTTTGTTCTGGTATTCCTTGTTTTTTGTCCAAGGGAGCCCTCAGATTTCTCCATTAACAAAGGCTAAGCTAAGTGATTAAAAGCTTGCATGAAAAGTTTGAGTGGTTAGGGGCTAAGATCGCTTGGGGGAAGCAGAGACAACCCCAGCCTCTAACTGATACTTTAGGATTTCCCACTTTCCATATAAAGGACAAACGGAAATGCACCCATAATAGTTCTTTTTTGACAAGTATTTTTCTCTGAAAGCAGCATTTAACATCAGGTGCAAAGAAGTAGCTTACAGTAGCTTTCAGCATGATCGTTTATCTAAAACGAAACATAAGAAGAGCCTGAAGGATCAGGCCAATGGCTGATCCAGGATGGCATCCTTTTCTCACAGTGGCCGACCAGATGTCTGTGGGAAGCCTGGAAGCAGGACATGAGTGCAAACAGTCCACAAACCCCATCACCACTTCTCTCAATTAATACCCAATTAGAAAGACCTCTTCTGCAAAACCAATTAATCTCTGAAAAATCTAAGTTGTGCTTGTCAGCAGCTGTTCTGCAAGCCCATCAGTTTGATTACAAGCCAGATTTCTGGGTAGATGGCAAGGCAAATTTCACCCCTTCCAATGTTCCAAATATGAAAAGAGGGATGCTTCTATGGACATGTAGGTCGGGACATTATGGGATGGCTGCCCAATAGATGCATCCCACAAGTACAAATACAAGCATGCCAGGCCTGAACAAAATATAGTAGTACTTCAGGTTACATATGCTTCAGGTTACAGACTCCGCTAACCCAGAAATAGTGCTTCAGGTTAAGAACTTTGCTTCAGGATGAGAACAGAAATCGGGCTCCAGCGCCGCTGCGGCAGCAGGAGGCCCCATTAGCTAAAGTGGTGCTTCAGGTTAAGAACAGTTTCAGGTTAAGAACGGACCTCCGGAATGAATTAAGTACTTAACCTGAGGTTCCACTGTACCTTATGCAAGGTTGTTTCTGGATAAATCAAACAATATATTAAAGAGCTTAGACTGCAACCTTCATGTAAAACCTGGAGATTCTGGGTGGTGTCTATGTGTGTGTATATATATATATACACACACACACACAGAGAGAGAGAGAGAGAGAGAGAGAGAGAGAGAGAGAGAGAACTAGCTCACATGTACTATTTAGCTGTGGCCCTCCCCACTTACTGCTGGGTAAATGAGGAAAGCACTGCCGTTTACATGCATATACATATATCACGAGTGAGCAAAGTCCCACTATGTTCAATAGGGCTTACTTCCTAGCAAGAATGAAGAGACATCTTGCAGCCTTACACGGATGTCGAAAGCATGCACACCAATGATGTCATGACTGTGATAAGTACTGCCATCACTGTCCAACAGAATGGTAAAATAGTGACGACAAGCCAGGTAAAACAAAAACAAAACAAAAAAACACTCTGGAAGAGGCATCAATGAAACTCATGCAAAACTTTTGTGAACACCAGCAAGATTTCCTGGGCCTTTCAATTACCCAGGACTGAATTAATATCCTAAAGGCCCCTGGGTCAGAGACAGGAGCCCTAGAACAGAAGCATCTCCGCATGTTCCATTTCTAACTTAACCTTCAGGGTGCTTTTATTAGTTTGTATTTCTACTTTTTACAGATGGCGATGTTGCTTTTTTCTAGCTTCTTTGCTGCCCTCTACAGCTCATCAGTAAAACAGATGAATAAAAAGCCAGCAAAGCAAAGTTTCTTCCACAAAGTAACTGCAAGCGGAAATAGTTACTGGCAAGATTTTAAAATTACTCTTTGTCACGAGGAAATCTGACTACATGTTGTTAGCAAAAAGCAAAACAAAAACTTGAAACACAAATTTTAAGATTGTTGTTCTTGTTGTTTAGTCGTTTAGTCATGTCCGACTCTTCGTGACCCCATGGACCAGAGCACGCCAGGCACTCCTGTCTTCCACTGCCTCCCGCAGCTTGGTCAAACTCATGCTGCTAGCTTCGAGAACACTGTCCAACCATCTCGTCCTCTGTCATCCCCTTCTCCAGGTGCCCTCCATCTTTCCCAACATCAGGGTCTTTTCCAGGGAGTCTTCTCTTCCCATGAGGTGGCCAAAGTATTGGAGCTTCAGCTTCAGGATCTGTCCTTCCAGTGAGCACTCAGGGCTGATTTCCTTAATAATGGATAGGTTTGATCTTCTTGCAGTCTTGCAGTCCATGGGTCTCCTCCAGCACCATAATTCAAAAGCATTTTTTAAGATACAACATGATAAATTTTGTTAATTTGTTTCACTGTGTTTTCCCCCTAGTTTCTCCTTTGAACTGCACCTTCCTTATGCTGCATTTGTTCTTAGCATCCGTCTGTCTCAGGAGATAATGGAGGAGTACGGCTTTGGGAGTAAAGCCAAACCATTGGAGAGTTACAGCGCCTGATGTGGCTGTAGAGACCAATCACTGGAGAAACATGTTTTGTTGCAGTTGGGGCAAATGAAGGCATCTAGTTGTGCTGTTGCAGATACACCATGACGTTTCTTCTCTCTGTGCACCTTCCAGTGGTCATTTCTCCTCAGGTCACTGCTGTGGATACACAACCTGATAGCCTATCTCTGGGTGCTGTGGTAATCTTCAAGGGATTCTGATACAGTGGGGAATATACTGTTTTTAAAGGTAAAGGGACCCCTGACCATTAGGTCCAGTCGTGACAGACTCTGGGGTTGCGGCGCTCATCTCACTTTATTGGCCGAGGGAGCTGGTGTACAGCTTCCGGGTCATGTGGCCAGCATGACTAAGCCGCTTCTGGCAAACCACAGCAGCGCACGGAAACGCTGTTTACCTTCCTGCCAGAGCGGTACCTATTTATCTACTTGCACTCTGACGTGCTTTCGAACTGCTAGGTTGGCAGGAGCAGGGACCGAGCAACAGGAGCTCACCCCGTCGCAGGGATTTGAACCGCCGACCTTCTGATTGGCAAGTCCTAGGCTCTGAGGTTTAACCCACAGCGCCACCCACATCCCTTTAACGCAGTCATAGCTGCCAGTTATAGTAGTGGTAGCCACCTACTCAAATTAGACCCATTGTAATGAATGGACTTAGGTTAGCCATGGCCATTAATTCTAATGGGTTTAACTCTTGGGTTGGACTAGTGACGACTGCCACCTAAAGGCTTTACCAAGAACATTTCTAGTCCCGCTCATCCCAGTAGAGAATGGCATCCGAAGCAATCTGCTACAACTCTAACTTGCAGATCATTTATTAACACTGATAATGTATTCTCCAGCTGCTCAACTGTGAAATCCAGATGAGTGAATTCTATTAATTACTGTATTCACAGTTATTTTAGATTTACAATATGAGATGCAAGGAGAAAGATCAATTAAAATAACATTAAAATACAGAAGCCTTGGAATTACCTTGATCTATATAGGTGCATTTTTATATCAGATCTTGTGTGTGTATTGCTATGGCTAACAAACCTTCCTGTTTATTATTTTATTTGCTTTGTTAAAAAAAACTGCCCTGTCTTCCTGAACACCAGGTTGGTTTGTGTGGGAAAAAACCTATTATGCATAAAACAGCACAATAAATGTTAAGTTGCAGCTTTACATGTCTTAATTAAAAAGGAACATCTTTTACACAAATTCCACAATAATAAAGAAAAATAGGTTTATCTACAGTGCCATTCAAAAAGTCTTAACTACTGCGTTTTTTTAAAAGCTTCACTTGAATATGGATATGAAAGCCATGTTCCTTGCCGCCGGGTTTAATATCCCTTATTTGATTGCTTTAATTAAAATGCAAATTTAGTTATAGTGCAGATGTGGTGACAAAAGCTTTGAGGAATACAGCATATTATATCTAAAGAACTATTAGCCCCCACATCATAACTGATGAGATTACTGCCCCTGAATTGCAAAATTAACGTTCATTTCTTCTGAGCTCAGCAGAGATTATAAATTAAAGCAAGGCCTCATTACCACCTAGAGTTTTCATTTCCACAAACTACACTTCAGAACACTTAGAACTTACTGTGAATAGAGGAAACTTCAGCATTGTCACATATTAGAGTTTCAGATCAAAGCAGCGTGCCCTTTAATGGCACATCTCCCCAGGGGAGAAAAATCACGCCTCTGATGTGAGCCTGTGGAGCCTGCTATCCCTATTAAATGGAGTTAAAGTAGACCTATTGTGTGATAAATGAATCCCTCCTGATGGAAGCTGGAACGCTTAGCGGGTTGAGGCAAAGGCACAAGTTGCTTGAAAAGGCAAATATAGAAAAGAACAAGCTTAATGCACACGCAGAATTGACTCCAGCGCTTCCATCTTTGGGGGCCGGACAAAACTAGAAAAAGAGTCAGCCGTTCTGTGACCAGTTTATCTGGCGGCTGTCGAGACTCCTGGTCTGAAGTCAAAGGACACCAAGGGACCACCCAGAGAATGACAGATGATGGGGGCAATTCACTATTTGAGACTCAGAAGACAGGCAGAATTTTCCTTCCTGACCAGTGAACCAGCAAACAAACATCATCTCTATGCAAGCACTGCGTCAAGGAGGTGGTACTGGGAAATATCTCCTTGCTTGGCCAAGGAAGGAGTTGATGAATGGAAGTAGCCCCAGAAAAGGCAAATAGTGCTCCTGTTTTGTTTTGAAACTCAGGGGCTATGGGGTGTGTTTTTATGTTTGGGGGATGTGCTATTCACATTTGGATGCTCAGCCAGAGATCTATAGATGACAGGCAATATACAAATTTAATAAAATAATTTATTGAATGACTACCACATTTAATGAAGAAATATTAGGAAACAGGATTAAAACAAAAAACATTTCCCTCACATGCTGAATATTCTTTCACAACTTTGTTAAATAAGGGAAGTATTAAACCCCCCACATAAATTAAGTAAAATAGAAACATCGCCCCACTCACCATGCCCCCCTCCACCTCTTTCCCCCTTTTCTTCCTAATGTAACACTAATGTCTCAACAAATGAAACTGACCTGTAGAAAATGTTACATACTTTTGTAAACCAAGAAAATCTTAAATAAAAATACAGTGGACACTCAGGTTGCGAATGTTATCTGTGTGGGATGCACATTCGCAACCCGCAGCGTTCGCAACCTGCAGCTGGGCGTCTGCACACACATGGTTGTGATTCGGCGCATCTGCGCATAGTGCGATTTAGTGCTTCTGCGCATGCGCGACCGCCAAAACCCGGAAGTAACCTGTTCTGGTACTTCCGGGTTTTGGCGGTACACAACCTGAAGCGTCTGTAACCCGAGGTATGACTGTATATAACATAAGGGAAGTATTTGCCTGAATGAAAATGTATCTTATATCCATGCTGAGTAAGAAGATTGAACGGTGGCTGCATAAATCAGGCAAGATGCTCTATTTGAATAAAGACTTTGTCTTTAACAGTGCCGAGGAAGAACTCCAGTGTGGAATTTTAATGGCAGAGACTGGACGTGTCTCTGTGAGTTATTTATAGCCGCAGCCCATACACAATCTGGGAACAGTGGAAGGAATGGAATGTGAATTGTAAACACTGCAGAGAACTGAACAAAGGAAGATAGCAATTCATTCTCCCGACACACCAGGTCTGAGAACAATGCTTATGAAGGACTACACACACAAAATGGATTTTATATTTATGAGAATTAACAGAGGTGCTGTAAGTAAGGAGAGATGAAATGGCTACAGAAGAAGTGATGGACATATGTTTACAACAGGAGCGGGAAACCTGAATATTTTTAAGAAACTGAATTAAATTAAAGTAATTTGGTCTTATTTGTAATAATGTGGAAAACCAATAAAAATATAAACCTTCTACTCTAGTGTATCAGAGGCTTTCCCTAGTGTAAACAGAGGTCTTTCGCTATCACCTACGACCAGATCCTTTTAACTAGAAATGCCAGGAACCAAAGCTAGCACCATCTGAGTGCAAAGGATGTGCAAAGTATGGTCACAGCCTTCCCTGCCCCTGCCATACTGCACACTGGAACAAGAATATTAAACATTCAGCTTAGCATATTCTGCAATGAGGTGATGAGGTACAGTTCTACCACCAGTTAAAAATTCACAGCAAATTAGTAGAAGAGGTGTGTTGAAAGGGCAGATGTGCTGCGTATTAGGCAACACAACCTCAAAATAACTGCTCATACTTTCTGTCAAAATGGCTGTTGTTTCCTCAACCATACTTTCTCTGTTACTAGATACTACAATTCTCTTTCTTTTGCTCACAAGATAGTCTTAACCTTTTATCCTTTCATCTCAAGGAGAATTATCTGTCTGGGGATTCATTTTCCCCTCATAAATAGTATTGTTTTCCATCTTGCTTTTGGAAACTCTTAACCTGTCAGTGGATGATACATAGTTTTTACCATTTAATTTAGATTCCCATTCATTTTACTTTAAATCCATGCCAGTATTGTGGATTTTTCAAGATAACACAGTGTTTTCTTTGGAAACACTCAAGCCTAAATCTGCGACTGGATGGTTTGCAGAACTGTCAGTTTTCTTTATTTAACCTATATTTTCCAGTGACATGTATAAATGTTGGAGCATAAATTTAATCACAAGGTCGAATCTTCTCTTTGTTTCCATGGAATTTTATTTTGAAGTTATAAATACAGGCCACACAAAAGGACAAATATAGCAAGACAACAAGAGCCCATAAATAATTCACTGATTGCAATGCTTAGTATATCTGGATATGCTTGTGGGACGATGGTTTATTATTTGTTTATTTACTTGTACAAATTTATATCGTACTTAGTGTTAAGGAAAACCCCTTAAAAACAAAGAAATAGCAGTTTCTATAAAGGTTTCAAAAAAGTGAGCAGGCACTTGGCTGCCCGTGAGATTAACTTAGAAAGTGATGTAATGTCAGCTATTCATAATAAAGTCACTCTTTCCAAGACCTCTGCATTGGCAAGAAGGTTCCCTTTTTCTGCATAGAGGAGTGGTGATATTTTATCCAGTAAATCAAACCATCTACACCTTTCACAACTATCCAAGCATGAAAACCCTGGGAACTGTTGTGAGCTACAGGTGATGGATAATGTTAGCAGACACAGGCCAGGATCCAGTTTTATTTGCCAGCATTCCCAGTTAAGCACACTCTCCTAACTGCTAAGTGTTCAGTGATGTACTCTGGTCTATCACAGTGCTTGACCCACATCAAAGCATCTAGAGTCGGGGCTGGGGGTAAGCTGGAGGGGTACATGCCAGTGGCAGGTGGGCCAAAGAGCAACAGATGTGAGTCTACCTTCCAGCTATGCAAAACCAAGGGTTTCTACACAAACCGTGGACTCAGCTACATTGGCAAAGAAAAAGCACGTTTTGTGCGTCATATATGCATTATAACACTGACACCAGATAGCACTGTGGAGTTCTGTTTTCGCCACCCCTATTTCTCTAAGTTTACAACGCATTTAACAAACTCTTCTTTGAGGTGTGTAGATCCAGCCACAAACCCATCTGCGCAGGCAAGGAGGAGAAATTGTCACAGTTCAAGGGCGCTGTGCAGACAGATAAAAGTACTTCAATATCTGAAGGAGCATCTCCACCCCCATCGTTCTACCCAGACACTGAGGTCCAGCGCTGAGGGCGTTCTGGTGGTTCCCTCACTGCAAAAAGCCAGAGGGAAACAGACAGAGGGCCTTCTCGGTAGAACGCCCTCCCATCAGATGTCAAAGGGAACAACTACCACCAGACTTTTAGACGGCATCTGAAGGCAGACCTGTTTATGGAGGCTTTTAATGTTTGATGTATTGCGGTATTTTAATATTTTGTTGGAAGCCGCCCAGAGTGACTGGGGAAGCCCAGCCAGATGGGCCGGGTATAAATTATTATTATTATTATTATTATTATTATTATTATTATTATTACTCACAGATGGTATTGGATCAGGTTCAGTGGGGTGTGTGGCCTTAGGGCAGGCATCCCCAAACACGGCCCTCCAGATGTTTTGGGACTACAATTCCCATCATCCCTGAGCATTCATCCCATTAGCTAGGGATGATGGGAGTTGTAGTCCCAAAACATCTGGAGGGCCGAGTTTGGGGAAGCCTGCCTTAGGGCAAGGGGAGAGTCTTGAACATCAGATAGAGAGGCCTGGAGTGTTGTATTCAGCTCCTGGGTTTGAAGTTCCCCAATCCTGATCTACAGGGTCGTTGTCTGTTATTCTTTGCGCAATTATGGATGCTCCGAGGCCAGAATCAATGTGAGATTTATTTATATTCTGTTGTTCTGTTTGGAAGTGCCCAGAGCAGAGTACACAATCATAAAGCTGTTATATAATCAAGAAAAGTACACCCGTTTCTAAAAGCAGGAACAAAATACAGCCCACATTTCAAACAATGCAAAATCAGAAAGCTGGCAGCAACAAGGCTTGTTATATACCAATACTTGTTCCAATAACATTGACAGCTGCATATAAAACGCCCATCGAAATGAAAGCATCTTCAGTTTATAGCAAAGATACACAAAGGCGGAGCCTGATGAATTTCAAATGGAAGAGCATTTCAGAGTTGCAGGGCCACTTCAAAGGTCTTCTCTCTCATGCTCACTTGCCAAATCTCCCAAGATCACACTGAGAGCAAGGCCTCTGACACCGATCTTAATTTCTAGGCAGAACCATATGGATACAACAGTAGAGTTGTGCATTCCTACCTGTGAGCACTGGCAAGTCAAGTGCCACATTTTGGACCAACTAGAACTTCAGGACTCCCCTGAAACATAGCCCCGCATACAGTATATTAAAATAGTCCAGTCTGGAGTTAATTAAAGCATGCTTGATTAAAGCAATCCAAGCATCCTCAGAATTTATAAACACACCACTTGCAACTTTCATAAAACAGGCCAGCAGTTATCTAAGGTGTTATTCTGTGGCCCTTTACCAAAAGGCAAATTCCACTGAGCACAGCGGAACAGCAGAACCATGTATTACAAATGAAGTCTTGTGTATAACTTTTAATTTGAAAACTATATCCTTGTGAAAATACAACAGACAAAACACTAAATGCCTTTCTCTGCTTTCACTTTGCATACAATCAAACATGAACAGCTACCAAGATGCTTATGATAAGATTAAAGAAAACTGACTACCTTATATATTTAAAATTATTATTATTTTTTATTAAGAAAAGAGTCTAGTAGCCTAGTTACTTCTCAAAGGCAATTCAAAACTACAGGAAAATTCAGCACACATTAAAACAGTCTTGAAATATATATTTATTACTATGCTGTAGCCTAGAATGATCACCATGAAGATAAACATGAGAACAGGAGGAAAAGGAAGTACAGATATAAGCTCACATTGCTATAATCCTTGTTTAGGTTGGCTTTCATTTCAATGTGGATGACTTTCAAGTGAAAACATTGTGCACCCCAGCAGAATGCATTCTAAAGCTGACATTTCCAAATGTTTCATTCTTATAATAAAATTATCATCAAAGGATGATAATACCATCACTAATGCTATTTTGCTATTTTAATTCATGGCATCCCAGACAGTTGAACATTTACTCCTGTTTTCACATGTGACCTGAACAATTAATTCAATTAAAACCCTTTTCTCAAGGTACTTAACCTCTGGGCCACTACTATGCTGTTTGAAAGTAAAACCTACTAAAACATCAAGGCTTCTCACCTATAAAAAAACACACACACACAGCGATTTTTCTTTTTAAAGCACAATCACCAATTCTTAAAACCCTGCTCCAATGTTACATTTAGTTACTACTGGGGCCCCAAACAGCACACCTTCCCAGTACCACAGCCTTGAACAATATTCTGTGGAAGTTTTAAACATAGCAAAAAGTGGCACAACCAAATAATTTTTAAAACAAATGGTTTTGCAGACAACATACCCCACACCAGTTACAAATGTGTAAAAGCAAACGAAGCACCAGCCTCTTACCTCTGCTGTACTTCCTCTGTTTTGCAAGTATGAAAAAGGTCACCAAGATTGCTCCCATCTCCACAAACTTCAGCCCCAAACTTGCTGATCCTTCACTTTAAAACTTCCTTTATCACATAGCACAATTAAAACAATAGACTCTTGCAAACCAAACACAGGAGAATTCTGCAGCCAAGTAACAAGGCTTCAGACTCCTTAACTGCCTGCATCACATCTGTTAGCAATATACACATTTAAGAGCTGTGCTCTCTAGCTTCCTAATTTCGATTCACATGCTTTGGGGAGTTCAGCGACCTGCTGCAAAGGGAGAGCTGGAATGGAAGACAGCATATAGTCCCATTGTCTATATGCCATGTAGGTTAATTGAGCTTGCTGCTGCTACTACTTTAAGAAAGCTCTGAATCAGTGCTTATTACAGTGCAATTTTTTATACTTTGGCACTTACAAGTGGGCTGGTTATATTAGTGGAAAGCTGAGAGCTAAGGCAATATAACAGATAAGTGTGTGAGCCTGGAAGTCTCTGGAGTAAAATCTCACTTCAGTTGTGAGTTCAACAGGTAAGGTGCTTTCTTAGGCAAGGCACAGTCATTCAGTCACCGCACATAAGCCTACTTGTAATTCTGTGCCTCCTCCGCTAGAGGTCTGGAGGGCGGCAACAAAAGAGTGAGCCTTTTCTGCAATGGCTACTCGCTTGTGGGATGCTCTTTCAAAGGAGGTACACCTGCCACCTTCATTACATATCTTTAGGTACCAGGCAAAAAAATTCCTCTTCTCCCAGGCCCCTGGCTAATTAATCTATGGCCCTTTAAACCATAGCTGTCAACCGTCCCTTATTTGGCGGGAAACTCCCTTATCCCAGCGTTGTGTCCCACTGCTGTCCCGGATTGATGATGTCCCTTAAATTTCCCGGATTTCACGCTCGCCTGGCTCGGGAGGGAAGCAGCGGCTCAGGGTCCTCCACTGCGAGAGAGAGCGCGCGCATGAGCTGCCGCGTCTCCGTCTCTCCCTTTTCTCCCTCAGGGGCGGGTCATGAGGAGATGGGTGGCGGCGGGCAGGCAGGCAGGCAGCCCCTCTCTTGCAAGACTTCCGCTGCGCTACCAGGGGAAGCGGGAGGTGGCCTGAGGGAGGAGGAAGAGGAGGGAATGGGGAGGGATGCAGATGGGTGGGGCTTCAGCGGCCACCACGGCGCCGCAACCGCCTCATGCCAGGCTCGCGGGCAAGAGTCTCTCTTCCTCTGTCCCTCTCTCTCAGTTGGGGAAGGGCCGATGGAACTCCTCGCACCAGGATGACGGCAGCCCCGACATGCATAAGCTAAGCAAAATCCCTTATTTTGGCTGCTGATCCCTTATTTTCAAGGCTGCTGGTCCCTTATTTTCAAACCTGTAAGTTGACAGCTATGCTTTAAACTGGGAGGGGGTTTTGCTTTTGTTTGTCATTATTGTATATATGTTTGTGTATATATATTGTAAACTGCCCTGTGATCATCAGATGAAGGGTGGTACAGAAAATAAATAAGATAAGGAGAATTTTGCCAAGTAGCTGTATACAGTTGTGGTAAGGTATGAAGTGTTTTGAACATGCAGAGGCATAAGGTGGGCACTTAGGGCTTGCCAAAAATTAGGAAATTGGTCAGCAAAAGGATGGCACCGATTTGCATAAAATTTGCATATGCCTATGAGTGCATGCATGGAAATAATTCCCATAATTTAAAAACTAATACAATACTGTCTCACTGTAGTGAGGAAGACTGGGACCAGCTGACCTGTGTGCCTGCCCAGTTTGTTGTCCAGGTGCTAAATATTCACGAGCCAGCATTCAACAAAAGAGGTTTAAAGACTCTCTCAAGGCAAAACTTTAAAAAAAATGTGGTATAAACACTGACAATTGGTGTTATAGGAATTCTAAGGTCTTATATATATAAAATAAACGTTCATAAATGTCCAAGGCAAACATATACATAAGCGTATAAACCACGTGTCTGAAATAGTACAGAACAATCACCCTGAAGCCATTTTGGCTCTTCCAGTAACCTCAAATATTCTCCCCATTGTCTCTTTGCTCACAAACCCTGTCTTAAGGGCGTATTTGTGTTTGAATAGGGTGAGCCTGTGACCTGGACTCAGGAACTAAGTATTTAGCATCTCGAAAGGATTGGCCAGGTTGCCCAGGTAAAGCAATCAAGTGACCATTATCAGTATCCTGCCAGACAGGATTTCTGTTGTAGACCACCTCCTGTGATGTATTTCTGCTGTAGCCTGCCTCCTTCTGTGATGTATGTATGATGTTTTGAGGGGTGGTCTTCAGCTACAGGGTGGGTACAGTGGAGGCTCGCAAGACGAAAAGAATCCGTTCCGCGAGTCCCTTCGTCTAGCGGTTTTTTCGTCTTGCGAAGCAAGCCCATCGACAGTTTAGCAGATTAGCGCTATTAGCGGTTTAGCGGCTTTTAGCAGCTTTTAGCGGCTTATCGTCTTAGCAGATAAGCAGATAAGCGGCTTAGCGGCTTAGAAAAAGGGGGGGAAGGGGGGAAAAACCCGCAGGAACTCGCAAGACATTTTCGTCTTGCGAAGCAAGCCCATTGACGGATTAGCGGATTAGCGCTATTAGCGGTTTAGCGGCTTTTAGAAGCTTTTAGCGGCTTATCGGCTTAGCAGATAAGCGGATAAGCGGCTTAGCGGCTTACAAAAAGCGGGGAAGGGGGAAAAACCGCAGGAACTCGCAAGACATTTTCATCTTGCGAAGCAAGCCCATTGACGGCTTAGCGGATTAGCGCTATTAGCGGTTTAGCGGCTTTTAGCAGCTTTTAGCGGCTTAGCGGCTTAGCAGATAAGCGGATAAGCAGCTTAGCAGCTTAGAAAAAAGGGGGAAGGGGGGGGACCGCAGGAACTCGCAAGACATTTTCGTCTTGCGAAGCAAGCCCATAAGGAAATTCGTTTTGCGAAGCACCTCCAAAATGGAAAACTCTTTCGTCTAGCGAGTTTTCCGTCTTGCGAGGCATTCGTCTTGTGGGGAACCACTGTAATTTCAAAAGTCTATATAAGGGCTTGCACACCATTGTTCTGGGTCCCTCCTGCCTCCTGCGTGTGGTAGTGAGCACCCTGTTGCAACAGTTAATAAACATCAAGCTTACTAGCTGCCTTGCTTCTCAATATTCTCTGGTTGGCCTCTGTTATTTTCTCCTACCGATGGAGAACCTACAAAGTACTCTGTACAGGCTCTTGGATACCCCATAAGGGGAAAAGGAGCAGTTTTTTCTTATAACATCTGGGAAGCAATGGCCTATGAAGGCTCCAATTGGAGGACAGCCTTTACCAAAGGTGTCATGGGCTTTGAAGCCGCTCAAACTCAAGACGAAAAGGAGAAACGAGCTAAGAGGAAAGCACGCTTGGCAAACCCTCACCGTGATCAACTCCCACCCAGAAACCTAGGTCCCCACTGTGGAAGGACGTGTGGATCCAGAATTGGCCTCCATGGTCACTTACGGACCCATTGTTAAAACCGTGTTCATGGAAGACGATATTACTCCGCTACGAGTGATTTCCAAAGAAGAAGACTGATGAGCAACTTCAAGGCCACACTCATCCATCTTACAGTTCTTTATCTGAAAGCTGGATTTGGGACTACAGCCTATCCAAGTAGAAAACACGTGCCCACCCTACAAATGTTCAGTATTATTTATATAGCAGTGGAAGTGTGCATAGTATGTTAGAGACTACCATAAACAAAAGACTGATCCCTGCCCCAAATAGTACACTGTCTCTTTAAGGCTTATTAGTTAACTATTATTATTTGGGCAATTTTTATACTGCTTATATTTAAACAAATCTCTAAGAGGTTTACAACATAAATTAAGACACCATAAATTGAAAAAGCAAAGCCAACCCAATTCCCATTCTGCCCCCCCCCACCAGACTTGTGCTACCATTTCACTTGCAAATCCAGCCTATTTAATTTTACATATCATATTGTTTTCATATGAAACCTTTGCAAAATACAACTGTAAGCATCTCAACCAAGGAAAGACAACAGACTTACTGTGCTTACATGTGTAGAGCTTTTGTTCCCCCACAGTGTGGCAGCAAAGCCTTTAGCAAAAGAAAACATTTGCCTTAAAACACAACACTAGAGGTTGCATAGAGTGGCAGAAAAGAGGCTGCGAATGGATGCTATGGCTGATGTCAAAAGCAGGGAGTTAGTGTTGTGAAGCTGGAAGATGCGACTATCTTGATGAGGCAAAGGCAGATGGCCGAGGATTTTGGTCCTAGGCTCCAGCAATCAGTGACTGGTTCAAATTCCAGAGTTCTAATTAATGCCTTTTGAAGCATTTATCACAAAAGGTAAAGGTAAAGGGACCCCTGACCATTAGGTCTAGTCATGACCGACTCTGGGGTTGCGGCGCTCATCTCACTCTATAGGCCGAGGGAGCTGGCGTCTGTCTGCAGACAGCTTCCGGGTCATGTGGCCAGTATGACTAAGCCACTTCTGGCGAACCAGAGCAGCATCCGGAAACGCTGTTTACCTTCCCGCCGGAGTGGTACCTATTTATCTACTTGCACTTGATGTGCTTTCAAACTGCTAGGGTGGCAGGAGCAGGGACCGAGCAACGGGAGCTCACTCCATCACGGGGATTCGAACCACCGACCTTCTGATCGGCAAGTCCTAGGCTCTGTGGTTTAACCCATAGGACCATCCGCATCCCAATTTATCACAAAGCAAAATCTAAAGTTAAACATAGCAATACATAAAACATTTCAATAAAACACAGGAAATGTGTGCTTTAAGAAGTCACAAAATATTCCTGGGTAAAATGATTTTTTAAAAGCCACAACAGATAAAGCAAACAGTCAACCCAAGAGTCTGAAGTTCTAGGCATGCCCAGTTGCAGAATATAAGCCCTCTTTCAAGATAAAACCTGTGACAGGTGGGTGAGATAAGCCTACAGAATATTTTGTAAAGCCTGCAGTATTGCTCTCTGATGGAGCTTGGTTGGCAACAAATGCCACAGAAGTAGGGCTGCTACAGAGAATGCCTTCTGCCTCGTAGCTGGCATATGTTGCTGATGGTCCTGCTCTGATCAGGTCAGGACCTCAGCAAAAGTTGAGGGAAACCCCTCACAACCAGTTAACAACAGACGCGAGGTCAGAAGCGCAATAACAAAGGGAATCTGAAAAGCAAAGACTGTGTTCAGCCAGGATCAAAGCATGAAAAAGCAACCCAGAAGTTCTAAGTAGAGATTGGCAGCATGGAAGGTCAGTGGAAGGTAACATCGCCACAGTTAATCACAAGTATTTAGGACATGGTGAAGAACAGTTTTGGGCTAGGAGGCTGGCTCTTTATCTACCCCAACGCCTCTGGACAACTATCACCAGTTTGAAATCAAACTGTGTAGGCAAAAGCGTACCACTTTGCAAGTCTCAACAGAGCCTGGAAACCAGTTGTGGCAAGTAGCAGGTCGGCAGAAGCAGGTGTTACCTTCATGCCCCTCTGTGGGTGCCCAGAACATCCGAGTGAGCCCTGAAAACAAGATGTTGGGTGGCAGGTGCATTCAGTTTGATCCAACAATGTTCTTCTGAGGTTCCAGAGCAGGAGTGGCCCAACAGATGCCATTGGACTACAGTGTCCATCATCTCTGCCTAATGGCCATACTGCAGAACCATAGCTTCCCTAACTCTGCTCCTGGAGGCAGTTTCTCTTCCAAACTCTGGGTGTCACCGCTGAACAAGTGAGTGAATGCATTTCCTTCTCTGGGAAATATCAGATCCTTCTTGGTGGCTGTGGTTGCTGGAGGAAACTGCTGTGTGGACCCACCTATAGACTGTTCTTCCCATTCAACCTGATAACAGACCATTAAAGCACTCTGGGGCAGCTGAAGTGACTTAATCTGATTCAAAACTTGCTGAGCGAACACAACTCTTCCTGAAATCCGTTCAATATTAAGTTAGTACCACAAGGTCGTCCCTAATCAGCACTTAATTTTAGTGTATTGTCATAAAGTGATATGAATCAATTTCATAAATCTTTAACGATTGCTCTTTAAAGAATTGAGATTGTCTGCTGCCTCAAGCTATTGCATACCCCTGTGTTAAAGGTTCCTTGTTACTTTCCCATCCATCAATTTACATTTCTAAATACGGAGACAGCCACTTCCTAGCTGATTACACTGTTTGGTTTCAGGTGAACAACTGTATTGAATTGTTGGATTCCTAGACTGATCCATTTACAGAAACTTTAACCTTACATTCTTAACTCCACCATCTTCAATAGTGGGAAAGCCCACTCAGATAGTGGCCAAAGTGATGGAGGAAAGGTGGATCTGATAAGAGGCTGCAGGCCTCCAGCAGGGGGGTGATGACTTATGAACCTCACAGGCCCAAAGGGGTGGGGAGAAGCCTGAATAAAGCAAGGATAGTCTCTGGGAGGAGGGTGTTGTATTGGGTGCCACCTATGGCTGATTAGCCCATACATGTGGCAAGTGAGAGTCTGAGGCAAGCAGGTCTGGGCCCTTGTAGACTCATCAAGTGGCCTCACCATAGTGCAAGTGAAGATGCTCAAGAGCCAAGGCTCTTGAATACGTCATGGCACTTGAGAGCTTCATGCCCACAGTGCTTGGGATGGGAGTTGGGGGGAATGGGTCTTTGACTGCGCAGGGGTCAATATTCTCCAACACACTCCTTGGCTTAGTGGAGTGTCCTTTTGTGCCCTGGTCACCAGTTACTATTGGGTCTTCTGGTGACATATTCTTCTGGTCTTCTGGTTACATATTCATTCAGTGTCTATAGAACAGGCTTCCTCAACCTCGGCCCTCCAGATATTTTTGGCCTACAACTTCCATGACCCCCAGCTAGCAGGACCAGTGGTCAGGGATGATGGGAATTGTAGTCTCAAAACATGTGGAGGGCCAAGGTTGAGGAAGCCTGCTATGGAAGTTGAGCTTGGGATTTTTACCTGCAAGCATTTAATATGATTTGTTGCTAAGTCTGGCAATACTTGTGAATAGAAGTGGACCGGAAGTTTTATTTTTTAATGCTATCTGAAGGTTTAGAGAGAGGGGGTGGGGCAAAGACAAAAAGACCTACATCTTCAACAAAGAATGGGAGAAGTTCTGCTTTCTAGGCTATGAAAGAGAAAGCACAGTTCTATTTTTCTAGAAAAAGAGGTGCCAGAACTCACTGTGAACACCTCCCTTGTTCTCTTATAATGACAATGGCACTCACCTGAGTTCTGGTGAGTTCTGTCTTTAAAAAAAAAAGGCACCAGGAAAGTGATTTGCTTCATCTGCTCTGTGACTGTTGCCTTCTCCAGAAAGTGCAATGTGAAAATTCACGACGCATAGCACTTCCTTACAAAACGTTCCTCTTGCTTCTGAGGTGCGGGAAAAGGTCAACAAGTAAAAAATAAAATTTAAAGTCTTACTGTCTCTCTTCACAAGATCCATAGCTCAGAGCAAGTGCTAAGCTGACCTTGTTTAAAATCCCCCATGCAATTTCTGGGTGGAGGGGACCCTTTGAGGATGGGCAAGCAGTGAAGGAGGACCTTCTAACTCCTAGTGAGAACCTTTTTGGCCATCTGCCTTTGCCCTATCAAAAGGACATAAATGTATTAATGCAGAAGTTGCAGCTGCCTAGACGCACAGTTGCAAGAAGAGCGGAGGCCATCTCTGCTGACCTGAAACATCAGCCGGTGCGTGATGTAAATAACTGTCTGTCGTTTGGACTTTGTCTTGATGAAAGCATTGACCTTTGTGACATTTTGCAAGTAGCGGTTATGGTGCACATGTTGTTCAGCGTTTTTTACAGTGAAAGAAAGTTTCTGGAACAAGCAAAGGGAAAAACAGGAAGTGAGGGTGTATTTCTGACCTCCAAGAACTATGCCACACAAATTAACTTGCTGCTTCAGAATCTGACATTCATCACAATGGATGGGACACCCACAATGGTGGGCAGCATCAATGGAGTCATTGCTCACTGCAAAAAGTTCGTTTCACAGCACTGCAGCATGCAGTGTTGGATGTGAAAGTACTCTGGTTTGTGCTCGGCATGGGAGTAGTTATCCAGATCATGAATTCTACCCATGCTGCCCCCTTGCAGCACAACCTTTTCAAGCTACATCTGAATTAACTGTTTCTGGCTGCTGGGCGTAGGTGGCTCCCTGGTCCTGAATGGGGTAACCGATTGGAGTGCAGAGTGTTTTAGGACCAGGACATTTGCAGGGAAACCAAAATGCTTGTTTACAAAGCTATTGTACTACCAATCTTACTGTATGCTTTTGAAACATGGACCACTTATAGATGCCATCTCCAACTCCTTGAAAAATTCCATCAATGGTGTCTCTGAAAATTTTTATACAACTAATACCAGTGTACTGGAAGAAGCAAAGATCACCAGTGTCAAAGCAATGATTCTTCAACATCAACTTCGTTGGACTGGTCATGTTGTGTGGATGCCTGATTATCGTCTTCCAAAGCAACTACTCTATTCCAAACTTAAAAATGGAAAGCGTAATGCTGGTGGTCAACAAAAGAGGTTTAAAGACTGTCTGAAGGCAAATTTTTAAAAATGTAGTATAAACACCAACAATTGGGAAACACTGGCCTCAAGTGCTTCAGTTGGAGAACAGCCTTTACTAAATGTGTCATGGGCTTTGAAGACACTCGAACTCAGGACGCAAGGGAGAAACGTGCTAAGAGGAAGGCACTCTTTGCAAATCCACACTGTGATCAACTCCCGCCCAGAAACCAATGTCCCCTCTGTGGGAGGACATGTGGATCCAGAATTGGCCTCCACAGTCACTTATGGACTCATTGTTAAAACCGTGTCTATGGAAGACAATCTTACTCAACTACGAGTGATCGCCAAATAAGAAGAACTGTGCCCCTGAAGAACCAGGTGTGCAGCCTGTGGGTCATTTTGGACTCACAGCTGTCCATGGAGGTGCAGGTTAATTCTGCGTCCAGAGCAGCTGTCTACTAGTTCCATCTGGTATGCCAGCTGAGACCCTACATTCCTGCACACTGATTCATAACAGTTCCCTTGGATGAAATTGAAGGAGTCACACATTTTCTTGTCTTGTTTGCAGGTAAGAAATGACAGCACTGCCACTTCTTCTCTTGCCAGTGGGCAAGCAAAGCTGTGACAAATATTCCACAATGCTGTGAAGCTGCCTTGCACTCTCATCTGTCATGCATTAAAGAATACTACAGTGTTTTATTTTTATTGCATTATCAGATACTACTGATCCCAGCAGTGTCAGCAAAGGACTCTATTTATAGCACACTGCCAAGTGTGCCTGAGGTTGACTGAAATTATTTGTCTAAAAATAATTTTGCTCTCCACGAATGTGGCCTATTGGGTTGTATCTCCGGGAGATAAAGACTTCCCTGTTAATGTTTGCAGACCAAACCACTGTTAAAGACACAAAGATTGGCTTTGGTGGTGTGGCATGTAGGCTTGTAAAGTTCATATTTACCAATATTCAGGTAGGGCTGTCTTATGACACGCAGCCAATTTACAGCTCATGCAAATGTGCGGTGCATGCGAACATTTCAGGATTAATTTGTGGCGGCAAAGCAGCATTAGCTACAACATGCTCATGTAGTTGCAAGTGGCCCATCAGCCATTCGCAGGCCACCTTGAGTTTTTCTTGCCTGTCTGAAACTGCCAAAACTACCACCTGGCAGCCCATACTATATGCATGGCTAAAAGGTAAAGGATCCCTGACAGTTTAGACCAGTCATGAACGACTGGGGTTCCGGCACTCATCTCACTTTACTGGCCAAGGGAGCCGACATTTGTCTGTAGACAGTTTTTCTGGGTCATGTAGCCAGCATGACTAAGCCGCTTCTGGTGAAACCAGAGGAGCACATGGAAACACCGTTTACCTTCCCGCTGGAGCAGAACCTATTTATCTACTTGCACTTTGACATGCTTTTAAACTGCTAGGTTGGCAGGAGCTGGGACCGAGGAACAGGAGCTCACCCCATAGTGGGGATTAGAACCGCCGAACTTCCAAGCCCTAGGCTGAGTGGTTTAGACCACAGCGTCACTCACATCCCTATTTATGCATGGCTAGTGAGCAGCAATTGGCTTACTGGATCAAATAATTTTGCAGGTCTAAGCTAAGACTTTAGCTTAGGTCTTAGCTTAGACCTAAGCTAGAGAGCCAGTGTGGTGTAGTGGTTAAGAGCGGTAGATTTGTAATCTGGGGAACCGGGTTCACTTCCCCGCTCCTCCACATGCAGCTGCTGGGTGACCTTGGGCCAGTCACACTTCTCTGAAGTCTCTCAGCCTCACTCACCTCGCAGAGTGTTTGTTGTTGGGGAGGAAGGGAAAGGAGAATATTAGCCGCTTTGAGACTCCTTCGAGTAATGATAAAGCGGGATATCAAATCCAAACTCCTCCTCTTCTTCTTCTAAAGCATTTTCTTACGTTTTAATTACATTTTTAATAGTTGTTTTAGATATGGTATTAAAAATAACCCAAAATACTGCCAAAGCATTACTCTTCTATATTTTCTTTTCTGAATACATTCTTTTTGTACTAGGATCTAGCAAGGTTTCTGCTGCTTGAGATACAAGGAAACTTCAGTTCAGTCTGAATTATTAAACACTTGTTAGATCTGCTACAGTTCGTAAAAATCTGACATTCTGACATTCCACATTATGTTGATATGTTATAAAAAAAGCTGAACGTATTCAACAACCACATAAAAAAAAACACCCCGAATTCCTAAAAGTCAGGTCCTCCATCATGGAGGGCACATGTTGTGGTGAGATCACTGGAAACTGCCTCCCTGTTGTGGGGCAGGACCGTTTGGATGGCCACAACACCCCATTGCTTGCCCCTGTTACTGGGGCAGAAATTTGGTCAGTTGGGTTGGCTATTGGGTGCTGAGCAGCTACTTAAGCTGCTGCACATCGCAGGAGAGTTTCACTTTCTTGTGAAGTGCAGTGGATCACCCACCCTCCTCTCCCTATATTTGGGGTTGTTCTTATGGCCTTGCTATGCTTGTCTATAGGGACGCGGGTGGCGCTGTGGGTTAAACCACAGAGCCTAGGACTTGCCAATCAAAAGGTCGGCAGTTTGAATCCCCGCAACGGGGTGAGCTCCTGTTGCTCGGTCCCTGCTCCTGCCAACCTAGCAGTTCGAAAACATGTGAAAGTGCAAGTAGATAAATAGGTACCGCTCCGGCGGGAAGGTAAATGGCGTTTCCGTCCACTGCTCTGGTTCCCCAGAAGCAGCTTAGTCATGCTGGCCACATGACCCGGAAATAATACGCCGGCTCCCTCGGCCAATAAAGCAAGATGAGTGCCGCAACCCCAGAGTCGGTCACAACTGGACCTAATGGTCAGGGGTCCCTTTACCTTTAACTATGCGTATCTATGGGGTCGTTTTGGAGCAGGGGCCCGGTAGGAATTTTGCCATTTGGCAGATTGGCTGGTGCCACTTGGTTTTTGCCTACCGTGTAGCAAATCGTCACGACTCTGTAAGGTTGGCGGTTAGGCATTTAGTTCAATGTTTTGGGGAGGGGACATGGTTGGCTATGCCTGCCCTTCCATTGCTGCTGCTAGGGAATTCCGTTAAAGGAATCCAGGGCTCGCCTTGCTTTTGTCCGAACTCTGTCAAGGAGCTAGGGCCACGCCAGAGCCCCTGGGAGCATCTGGGGTGAGCTGTGAGATCGAAACCAGCTTCTCGCTCCCCCAGGATGCTTTCCCTTACTGACATATGGTGGTGCCCAGTGTCAGTCCTGTTCCTGCCACCGTGCAGGTTCAGGTAGTCTGGAACCAATGCCTAAGCAACCACTCACAGGCTGTAATCAATAAAGTTGTGGCCAAAACTTAATGCCAAAAACCTTAAACTAAAATCTGTCTATTGTGTCTTCCTTTGGGGGTGGTTTTGGGGGTCTTCACACGCAATTCAGGAGAGTAAATATACAGCAAAATCAACAAATTTGGAAATTCTGAAATGATGGGTGGAAAGCTTTGAAAAGGAAGTGTATTATCCTGGAATAATTAGTAATATTTAATATGGAAATGCATTATGCGTAGAAAGATAAATGTGTGGTCCCAAAGAGGAACAGTTAAATGCTGAATTTTTGTGTGAGGACTATATATGTGTGTGTGTGTATTGTAAACATGGTGAATGGAACACATTGTGGATATGAGCACATATTGAAACACACACTGATATGATGCTTACTTTCCTTCAGTTAAATGTATGAAGCAGGGGTAGCTAATGTTATATCTTCCCATCATCTGGCATGGCTTAATAGTCAGGTATGAGGGGAGGACACCAAATTGGCTAATCCAGTTGGTATGAATTGTGAATGAGATACACATATATTTTGTTTTAAGCAGTTTTAAGTAGTTTCAAGAAATTGGACAATGTTCTCAAAGCTACCAGCATGAGTTTGACCAAACTGCGGGAGGCAGTGGAAGACAGGAGTGCCTGGCATGCTCTGGTCCATGGGGTCACGAAGAGTCGGACACGACTAAACAGCAACAAAACATACACATATGTACATAAGTATTGGGATCCTAGCCAGATTTGCCAAAGTTTCTTAAAGTGAATGACTGCCACACATATTTTACATGTGTGCTTCGGTAAACTGGTAGAATGCTGTGCAAGTAGAAAACATGTTTGCTGTCTAAACTGTAAAATTTCCCTTAGATTCCAATGACCCATAATCTCTACCCCATGACGTACATGCAGATCTTACTAATCTATAGCTCTTCTCTGATGAAATTTATGGAGGGCAAAAGATTCCTTTCATACATGTGCCTTAGTTCATTGCTAGAAAGCTGTGTTGTGTAGCTAGGAGCATTTTAGAAATTTGACCCTGATGAATTCTGAGTGGGATTTGTGACAGGGAAAATATCACAGTCAGTGGGATATGTTCCTGTCACATTAACTTTCATACACTCAAATGTTATTTCTCTACCAGTCATACTGTGGTCACCTTGAAATCCCCTGACTGAATTTGTATGAATGAAAAAAGCAATTCAGGCAAAAAAAACCCCAAAACCTGCAGACATTTACCAGCAGTCCTGAACTTTGAAAATTCAGCTTAAACAATAAATTTTCCTGTGTATTTATTTAAAGCAGGAGGGGCTTGTTCTGTTCAAGTGCAATTTGCTTCAAGTTGTGCATCAATACATTCAATTTATAAGCACACAAAGGCCTCTTGGCAAAACGTTTTGCACAAAAGCCATTCATTTCACATCAAAGTCCTGAGGCAAATAATCAAATTCAATCAGCAGAATGCTAATGACTACAAAACTCTGTGCTGGTTAAGCTTCATCTGCAGAGAAAGGAAGTTTTCTATAGGAAATTTTTGAGAAGGTCATAAGAATGTTTTAAAAACAATACGTAGTTTGATGTTATGTAGTTCATGATAAACGACAGTCGCCAACGGTATTTAACAAAAGAGGTAAACTGAGAGTTAGGTGCTAGATATAAACTTTGCGGAACGCTGCAGAATTATGTAATTTATATTTATTTATATGTAACCCGCCTTTCTTCCAGTTTGATCATGGCTCTAGTTTTCGCTACACCCATTTTATCATCCTTGCAAAACACCTTGGTTTGAGAGCAAGTGATTGGCCCAAGGTCACTCAATGAGCTTAATGACTGAATGGGAAGTGGACCCTGTGTCTAACCAGACCCAGTCAGACTCTCAGATCAGTACACGATGCTGTAGAATAGCCCATAAGAAAAGCAAAATTAAACATCTTCCAAGACAACAATGCCCATTTACACCACAAAGAAATCATAACCCACTAACTTTCAGCAGCCAGAAACAACATAACCAGACACTGGAGAGACCTGTCAGGAGTAAGCATGGACCAATGGTACCAAATAGTATGGGAAACAACCTTACTAGAAAAATTAACCAATAAACTGAAACTGACACGGGGACAAACAGAAGAAGACGCCTTTACCCCGGTATGGCTCCCCTTTATCACATACACAGCCCAACAAGACAAGAACAATAATCCACCAACAGCATACAAATCAATATGGCTAACTTGATCCAAAACACCCACCCACCCCACTCACACACGAGAACAAAGATCACCACAGCCAGTCACAAACAAACAACCACACCCTAGGCCAACCCCAACCTCTCTCACCACCAAAGGAACACAAGTGAACAGCACAAGCAACGCTGACACCAAACCCTACATACTTTAAGCATAACAGAAACATCACCACCCGACCACACCCATCTTCCCTCCCTCCACCCCTTCTTCTTATTCTTCTTTTCTCCCCCTAATGTCTCAACAAATGTAACGGATTTGTAAAAATGTTACATGGAAAAAATATGAGAGAGATTACACTTACTTCTGTAAAACAAGAAAATCTTTAATAAAAAATAAATTAAAAACATGGATTCTGCAAGCAAATACGCTTTCCTGGATGTACTAAAAGATCCAGTATCCTCTTCCCCACCATGCCTTGGATTGGTCTGCTGGAAAGCTAGACTCTAATTTAAGCTAAATTTAATACTACCACCCCCCCCCAAAAACCCACCAAAGTGTTATGATATATGTTTTTCATTCAGAGAGTTTCAGAGTGAGGAAGTCTGATTTGGGAAAGGCACCATCAAATCCTGTCAAATTTTCGAAATTAGAAACGGAATTGTTAGAACCTAAAACCAAGGTACTGTCAAGAATGTACAACTTGCTGTTGAATTGGAATACTCAGGATGAAACGGTCAAATCAGCTATGATTAAGTGGGCACAAGACATCGGTTATAATATTATGTTTGCTGACTGGGAATGGTTATGGACCACTGGTGTGAAATTCACGGCATGTAATGCCTTGAAAGAAAATATTATGAAAATGATTTATAGGTGGTACATGACACCAGTCAAGCTTGCAAAAATATACCATTTGCCTGACAATAAGTGTTGGAAATGTAAGGAAACTGAGGGAACATTCTTTCACCTCTGGTGGACGTGCCCAAAGGTTAAGGCTTTCTGGGAAATGATCTATAATGAACTGAAAAAGGTATTTAAGTATACCTTTCTTAAGAAACCAGAGGCCTTTCTCTTGGGCATTGTCGGCCAGATGGTGTTAAAGAAGGATAGAACTTTCTTTATGTATGCAACAACAGCAGCAAGAATACTCATCGCAAAGTACTGGAAGACACAAGATTTGCCCACCCTGGAAGAATGGCAGATGCAATTGATAGACTACATGGAACTGGCAGAAATGACTGGCAGAATCCGAGACTTGGGAGAAGAGCAAACGGAAGAGGATTGGAAGAAATTTAAAGACTATCTGCAAAAACATTGCAAACTATTTGAATGTTAAAGTGATGCAGGATATAAAGATAGTGCGGCATTAGTGACATAGTTGAAAGGAATATGCAAAGATGTCTTATGAGTAATAAGTAAAGAAATATAGCAAAATTAATCAATGTTAAAATGATGGGGGATTAGAAGATAAGTGGTTAGTAGCGGTAATGGTTAATTTAAAAGAAAATAAGCAATATTAAAATTAGTCAAAATAGAGGAAGGATTTGCTGAAAATAAATTAGAAATTGGAATACAGAAAGGGGAGGAGTGAGGAAGTCGGGAAAGTAAGCTACAAGAAATTAAGATTTGAATTTATATATTTATTTTTGTTTTTTGTGTTTTATACTGTTTTTTGTCTGTTATTGTGTTGTTTTGTTTTGTTATGATAAAATTTGTTGAAACTTTAATAAAAATTCTTTTAAAAAAAATCAAATCCTGTCAAATTGGATATTTTATGTCAGGAAACCCCAAAATGGCATCATTTTCTACTGTGCACCTTACAAATTGTGGGACTATCGGAAACGCAATAACTTGTTATTTGGACAAAACCATCACAGCCTCCAGCTCTGCTTTTCCTTGTTTGACCATGGGCAAGTGTTGTAAACAAAATCTGTCCTTCTTCCCTTATGGGGTATCCAAAAGCCCATATAGAGTCCTTACATAGGTTCCCTATTGGTAGGAAAAAATAACAGAGGCCAAACAGAGAATATTGAGAAGCAAAGCAGCTAGTAAGCCTGATCTTTATTAAAGCTGTTGCAACAGGGTACTCCCCTCACATGCAGGAAAGGAGGAGGAACCAGAACCAAGGTGTGCCTGCCCTTATATAGACATTTTAAATTCCCTGCCCTGGAGCTCAAGACCACCCCTCCATACATCATATATACATCACAGAAGTGGCGTAACCCAAGACCACCACCCCACAAACATCATACCTACATCACAGAAAAGGTGGTCTACAACAGAAATTTGAATGTTGTTGTTTTTCCTGTCTGCCAGGTTATCTGATAATGCCTTATCTGATTGCCCTTCCTGGTAGTCTGGCCACTCCTTTGAAATGGTGATTACTAAATTCATGTAACAAGGAAGATTTTTTTCACCTCCTCCCTCCTTGCAGAGAAACATTTGGTCAGCTTGGGAGTCAAAATGGTTTCAGGACGGTCTTCTGGTGCTGCTTCAGACATGTGGTTTATATATTTATGTACGTGTTTGCTTGGTACATTCATGAACATTTATTATATATCTAAGACCTTAAAATTCTTATAACACAAGCAGGTAAGAATATATCTTTGTCCTCTGCCTTCCCATTTGAATTCTTGTTCAGCCCAACAAAGATTAAATTCTTACTTGCAAATGTAGATACATGGTTTCAAATCCTAGTTATGATGGAACACCTGCTTTGTGTAAAACCATGGCTGAGGCTGTAGAAGGAGGATAGGCAACTGAGTCAGGAAGTAGGGGGAAGAAACATGTAAACCTGTGGCCTACTTGTGATCTTAAAAACAAGATATTACATAGAAATGAAGCCATGGTGGACTAAATTTTAAAAATGTGCCCCAGAAATATTTCAGGGGTTCCATGACAGACGTATGGAAATGTTTGGTCAGTGCTGAAAGGGTTCTGCTTAGGCAAGAAACTTGAAAGCAAATTATTAGTGGGTCTTATAATTTTGCATTAATTTCAAGGTTTGACTCCAGCTACCTTGTTTCAAGAAAGTGAGAGCTGGACCATAAAGAAGGCTGATCGCCAAAGAATTGATGCTTTTGAATTCTGGTGCTGGAGGAGACTCTTGAGAGTCCCATGGTCTGCAAGAAGATCAAACCTCTCCATTCTGAAGGAAATCAGCCCTGAGTGTTCACTAGAAGGACAGATCCTGAAGCTGAGGCTCTAATACTTTGGCCACCTCATGAGAAGAGAAGACTCCCTGTTGGGGAAGATGGAGGGCACAAGGAGAAGGGGACGACAGTGGATGAGATGGTGGGACAGTGTTCTCGAAGCTACCAGCATGAGTTTGACCAAACTGCAGGAGGCAGTGGAAGACAGAAGTGCCTGGCATGCTCTGGTCCATGGGGTCACGAAGAGTCGGACACGACTAAACGACTAAACAACAACAACACCTTGTTTCAACACATGATAAAATGAGCCAGAATCCAACAATTAATAAAAGATAGTAGATTTCATTATTTGATATGATGGCGATCACTTAATTTTGAATCAAGCTCATCCATCAATCCAGTATGAAATTCTAATATGTTTTGTCTGGTTAATGAGCAGGATGCAAGGAGGACATAAATGCAGTAACTTATAAAAGCTTCATTTACTGTTGGTTTGCTTGTTTTTTGCATTCTCATTTAGGGAGAGACCTTGCTGGCCCTCAGTAATAGGCAGATTTATTCAAAAAAAAAAAAAAAAGTAAGCAAGCGTGTAAATACCAATTAAGCACCACTACTTCTGTTTCCAACAGCACCGTTTGACAGAGGCACCTCATAAAACTCTTTAATGCAAAGTAAGAACTGAGGAGCTTGTACTGCATTTTAATGGCAACATTTCTGTTAATTGAATTATGTGATTTAAACTGCCGCTACTGTAAAGGGGGACAAGGGGCCATCCAGGCTGATAAGGATTTGTCTTCCAAACCTTTCTAGGCCAGATTCTTACTTCAAAACAGATGAACACTGGCTCCGTTTTCTATACACCTCTCTCACTCTCTTTCTGTCTCTCACACAAGCATAATGGTGTTTGATATGAGTACTATACTAGAACTTTTCTAAGCTAGGGCAAAATTCAGCCCAATTCTGGGGAATAAATCCTATTTATTTTACAGTGCTTTTTTTAGAGAGAGAAAGAAATGTACCAGTGCTCACCAAGAAGTAAGTATACTCTTCAGTGTCGCCAGAAAAAAAAACACTGTGGTACAGTCATACCTCATGTTATGTCTGCTTCATGTTACGTTCTTTCAGCTTACGTCCCGTGGCGACCCGGAAGTACTGGAAAGGGTTACTTCAGGGGTTCGCTGCTCACGCATGCGCACAAGCACCAAATCGCGCCGTGCATCTGCGCAGATACGGCGCTTCAGGTTGCGCTCTTTTCATGTTGCGAACCGGCCTCTGGAACCAGCCTCCGGATCCCATTCGCAACCAGAGGTACCATTGTACCTTGGTTCTCATACTTAATCTGTTCCAGAAGTCCATTCCAAAACCAAAGCGTTCCAAAACCAAGGCATGCTTTTCCATAGAAAGTAATGCAAAATGGATTAATTTGTTCCAGACTTTTAAAAAGAACCCCTAAAGCAGCAATTTAACATGAATTTTACTATCTAACGAGACCACTGAACCATAAAATGAAAGCAATGAACAATGTACTGCAGTCACACAATGAATCAGTCGGTAGCTGAACTGGGTTCCACACAGTCACAAAAACAAACAAAAAAGAGCCGTAAAAAGAAAAATGCAAAATAAATAGCAAAAACAGACAGACCGCAGCGTAACACTCAAAATGGAAGCGTGGCACTCAAAATGGAGCACGTTCAGCTTCTGAAAAAAGTTCGCAAACCGGAACACTTACTTCTGGGTTTGCAGTGTTTGGGTTCCAAGTTGTTTGAGTATCAAGGCGTTTGAGAACTGAGGTGCCACTGTATTATGTATAACTCTCTTTTCCTCGGAGCAGCTCAAGGCAGCATTCTCCCCCACCTGCCTCATTGTATTTTTCCAACTGCCCTGTGAAGTCTGATAGGCTGAGGGAGATGCTTGGCTCAAGGTCACCTAAATAACTTGGCCTAGATCTAATCCAACACCTTAGATAAAAACAAACACTTTAATGACTCTCTCACACATGGCCAGAAACACCCGTGTGAGAATTTGGGGGGCCCAAAGAGACTTCAGTGTATGTATCTTCCTTCACAGGACAGGAAAGGCAGAAATCAACCTTAAAACATGCTAGCTTTGTAAATTTACACCGCAATGTTCTCAAAGTGTAACAAGGAAACTGTAGGGCATGTTTCTTTGCTAAAAATGCTTGACAGAAATAAGGGGCCAGAATGCATCCTAATTTTTCCAAACAGAAGTTTAAGATATATATACAGCCATCAATACATATCAATACAGCCATCTTCTCAGGAAAACTCTTCACAAAGTTCAAGAGGTCAAGACACAAAGACTTTAGCAACTAATCCACACCTAATGACCCACCTAAGTGGTACTCAGGATATCACTCAAGAAATCACTCAAGGTATCTCTCAAGTAATTAAGGAACAAAAGAAGAAAAGGCACACTAGCCTGGGAACTTCCTCTCTGCCCAGAACATTGGAGGCTAGACACCACACCCCCTCTACAGTATTTATAGGAACTCAAACATTGAGATCCCGCTCTGTTCCAGTAACAAGAAGCCGAAAGCACCAGCCTGAAGATGACGAGTGAGACCTCGTCGAAACGTCGCCTAGACACCCCAACTTTTACACGGGAAGACACCCGAGGACACCAAAACCTGCATATATATATATATATATATATATATATAGGAGAGTTGCATTCCACCTTTCCAGAACAAGGTCTGTGTGATGTTTTGCACATTTATCTGAGCCTTTCAGCTTTGTGAGAATGGATCTGGAGAATATGTTGGTTAATGAGGCGTGAGCTTTGCCTTCTAGGGAAATGACTAATGGCAATTGTGCTGCAAAAGCTGGGGTCAGGCAATAGCCTCCTCTTGAGTTGTCCCACTGAGAGCAAAGGGTTGACACTGACAAAAGTCTTTGAAGGCTGCAACCCTAAAGCACACTGCTACTGCAGAACACAGTGGGACTTGCTTCTGGGAAAACATGCACAGGACTGCATAACTGAAGTAACACAAGTGCTCTTAGTCCGTTCAAAAATAGGCAGGTTCATCTGATTCTGCCTGCTATTTTGCAAGAAAGCATTCTCAGACTCATGCAGTGACATGCTTGAACAAATTACGAAAATCTGTGGGTTAAACCACAGAGCCTAGGACTTGCTGATCAGAAGGTCGGTGGTTTGAATCCCCGCAACGGGGTGAGCTCCCGTTACTCGGTCCCTGCTCCTGCCCACATAGCAGTTCGAAAGCACATCAAAGTGCAAGTAGATAAATAGGTACCGCTTCGGCGGGAAGGTAAACGTTGTTACTGTGCGCTGCTCTGGTTCGCCAGAAGCGGCTTAGTCATGCTGGCCACATGACCTGGAAGCTGTACGCTGGCTCCCTCAGCCAATAAAGTGAGATGAATGCCGCAACCCCAGAGTCGGCCACGACTGGACCTAATGGTCAGAGGTCCTTAGGAGAACAAAATCACAAAGCCCCATTACAACATTAGACAAGTGTACGTTTACAATGTATTTGTACATGTTTCTAAGTTACGGCGACAGAGCTGACATTTGTCTTCTTGGAAGATTTTTCAAAAGCGTCCTTTAAAAAGAACCTTTTGTTCGGTAACCAAAAAATCATTTGTAATAGCCCACATTTATATGTGGATAGATGCAGCACCTAATTTTATTAGCAGTTTGAGGACAATAATAACAACAGTATACTTTTTTCCCTAGGGACACCGGTGGCGCTGTGGGTTAAACCACAGAGCCTAGGACTTGCCAATCAGAAGGTCGGCGGTTCAAATCCCTACGACGGGGTGAGCTCCTGTTGCTCGGTCCCTGCTCCTGCCAACCTAGCAGTTCAAAAGCACGTCAAAGTGCAAGTAGATAAATAGGCACCACTCCGGCGGGAAGGTAAACGGTGTTTCCGCTTGCTGCTCTGGTTCTCCAGAAGCGGCTTAGTCATACTGGCCACATGACCCGGAAGCTGTATGCCGGCTCCCTCGGCCAATGAAGCAAGGTGAGCGCCACAACCTCAGAGTCGTCTGCGACTGGACCTAATGGTCAGGGGTACCTTTACCTTTTATATGTGGATAGATACAGCACCTAATTTTCTTAGCAGTTTCAGGACAATAATAACAACAGTACACTCTTTTCCCTACGAAAGGTGGTTTATATACTAGGGAAGATGAACTGAAATGGAGAACCTTCTTCATGAAATATCTTACTCCCCAACAAAAAGGCCTATTTTAACAATCTTTTGGAGGCACAGGAACAGACCTAGTTAAATTTAGCATCAGTGAGGACTACATAACCCTTCCCTTTGATAAATGCTCTGGCAGATCTGTAGAGTTGAAAAAGGAAATTGTTTTCTTATTCTCCCCTCCTTTTCTTCTTGAAATGCCCCAATGTTGCATGGGGTTGTTGTTGTTTATAAACTGATTGTGTGCATCACCTCCAACTTGAAGCCATCCTGCAAGATGCTTACTCTAACCAGCGATTCTCAACCTGTAGTCCCCAGATGTTGTTGAACTACAACTCCCATCACCCCTAGCTAGCAAGGCCAGAGCTCAAGGATTATGGGAGTTGTAGTCCAAAAACATCCCACAGGTTGAGAACCAGCTGTTAGGGCCCTGAGTGAATCAGCTCCTTCCCTCCTTCTGTTAGGTGCACCAAGTAGGGGGGCCAGCCCCCCAAAAAAAATTCAATGAAGGGGTGGGCCCCTTCAAAGTTCCACAGCAGCCATGCGCACACACACTGAGGGGTGTGCTCGAATCACATGTGCAAGCCATGGGGCATCCACACGACACAGCAGCACACCCTGCAGCATGGGCAAGTGATGTTGCGTGGCCCCTGCCCCTTCAATTGTGGGTTGTCTATTCTTCTTTCCTCACTGAGACATTCAGCGTCTCAGTATTTCTCTGCTATGGACTCACACAATGTGCCAAACCTGTGATTCCTTTGGTGATGACGATTGCTCCCAGTGCAAAAGTGGGAGCTGCCCATAGAAAGCAATAGGGCACTACAGGATTTCGCATAGCTGCAACCAAGAACCAGAGTGTCCTGTCCTACAAAAAGTTAGGAGGTTCCTTTCTTTGGCCTTCTGTATGGACCTCACGAAATTTCCATCTCCAGACAATGAGAAGAATTGCCCTGGAATGTTCTTACCTCTGTGCCTGAAACATTCTCTAAATACTGGAAGCTCATGCGGTCATTAGACCATTTTGGGGGGCTGTGAAATTGGTTTTGATTTTACATACAAAGGTCTATACTTGTAAGTAGCAAAGACTTCCACAAGAACAGCAGCTCTTTTATCTTCATCCAATGTTCTAACCACTACATCACACTGCCGCACAATTCTGTTAATCTTCTTTCTTTTCTAAACTAGAATCCCCCTAAACACTTTACTCTTTCATCACAGAGGCGCTCTAAATGGTTGTCTATTTTGGATGCCCTTTTCTGTACCTTTTCGAGTTCTATAATATTCTTTTAGAAAAGGGGGTAAAACTGCAATTTTGTAAGGTCTAAAAATAAGATTTTACCTGAGAGAAATAATTATTTATCATTTAGAGTTAACAGGGGTTAAAAAAATGTGAGTCACATTCTGTTCAATAAATGGCACCACTTCATAGATTTGTCTGTCATGGATTAATGCTTCTTCACTAATTACATTTCATATATAATCTCACTCTGTGTAGGGCTGGTATTTATTGAGGTTTCTAATCAGTATGTTGTGTTTCTATAATTGCAATATCTTCGGTAATATGAGGACCAACGCAAAACGACAAACTTTATTTTTAAATCTGGCTGGGCTTGTTCATTGTCATAGCAACGGATATTCCAAATGTAGCCAACTGTGACTGAGCGAGTCCAGCAGTGACAAAGAAGTTAACTTCTTAGTGTAAATTTACATGATCTGAATTACAGAAAAATGGCACTACAAGGTAAAAACATCCTTGAAATTAATCAAAGTGGCATGTGTGGGTTTTTTTTATAAATCACCCCCATCTGGTTAAATGGAAAGATACACCCCACAGAAAAGATTATCAGGATTTTTTTTTTGTTGTTCCTTTCATACCGCTGAAGAATTGGTCACCTTGTATGATGACCTGTGTCAGGAGAGAGACAGGGAAATGTGTCCGTGTTTAATTCTCCTCTAGAACTGAGCAGCAGCTCAAGGCAAAGAGATAAGTCGTTCTTATAAAAATGTGTCATATCATACACATCGTTTATTGGTTTTGACCATGAGTATTAGGATTTCATTTGGGGGGAAACAACAACCCAAAAACAAAGTGCCTAGGCAGCTTTTTGGAAAGCTAAAGGCACAGGGTTATTCAACTAAGTTTTACTCCGAGTATACCCATTGAAATTACTGAACATGACTAAGTTACATCTTAGCTGAATAGCTGACCAGAGGAGTGGAGCCCAAACTGCTTGTTAACGGTATACTGATTTTGGTTTTTTTTAAAGGGACTCTGCAAGCACCACACCTAGCAGTTGTATCAGGAGAGAAAATGTACAAGCAACTCTTGTTTCTACCTCTGGCTGCTCATGGGATATGCATGTGGAAGCAGGCTTCCTAGCTGGATCAGGGCCCTTTGATAGCCACCTTCAGTTTCTAGGTAGGATATCAACACTGTGGTGTGTGTATAGAATCTCTGGAGGAGTGTTTTTTCCCAGAAATCTCTCAAATGAATGGATTTATTTTGTCTTCTTTCATTTGATATCCTCTCAGTTTCTATTTTCCATCTCCTTATGTGCGTTACCAGTTTCAATCTCCCCCCCCCCCACCTCTCTTTAGCAATTTTTCAGAGTGGGGACTTAGGATGCGGGTGGCGCTGTGGTCTAAACCACTGAGCCTCTTGGGCTTGCCAATCGGAAGGTCAGCGGTTCGAATCCCCATGACAGGGTGAGCTCCAGTTGTACTGTCCCAGCTCCTGCCAACCTAGCAGTTCGAAAGCATGCCAGTGCAAGTAGATAAATAGGCAAGGCTGTGGAGCGGAAGGTAAATGGCATTTCCATGTGCTCTGGTTTCCATAACGGTGTCCCATTGTGCCAGAAGCAGTTTAGTCATGCCGGCCACATGACCCAGAAAGCTGTCTTTGGACAAACGCCGGCTTCCTCTGCCTGAAGGAGAGATGAGCGCCGCAACCCCATAGTCGCCTTTGACTGGACTTAACCATCCAGGGGTCCTCTACCTTTTTACCTTTTTAATACTACACAAAAGGAACTGATAAATAGGTTGTCCCAGTTGACCTGTGATGAGAAAGCTTTGACAGCTTTTACACTGGCAAGTCTCATGCCTGCCCTGCCACTAATTGTTCTTGAAATGTCCCCAGGGGGCAGAGACTTGATGTTGTTTTTGACCTCCAAGTCAAAGCACCCTTCTGGGATACTTACCCCAAGCTGTTAGGAGGAAAAAATCCTCTCTGTTTCTGCAAACCCTTTTCCTTTCCATAAAGGTAAAGGTAAAGGGACCCCTGACCATTAGGTCCAGTCATGACCAACTCTGGGGTTGCGGCACTCATTTCGCTTTATTGGCCGAGGGAGCCAGCGTACAGCTTCCGGGTCATGTGGCCAGCATGACTAAGCCGCTTCTGGTGAACCAGAGCAGCGCACGGAAATGCAGTTTACCTTCCCGCCAGAGTGGTACCTATTTATCTACTTGCACTTTGATGTGCTTTCGAACTGCTAGGTTGGCAGGAGCAAGGACCGAGCAACGGGAGCTCACCCCGTCGCGGGGATTCAAACCACAGACCTTCTGATCAGCAAGTCCTAGGCTCTGTGGTTTAACCCACAGTGCCACCCGCGTCCCACTTTCCTTTCCACACCCCTCTACTAATGCCCAGGCATTGGTGTCTCGACAATGTGCCAAACCTCTGGTTCCTTTGATATTTTTTCTTTGCCCCAGTACAAACATTGGAGCTGTCCATAGAAAGCATTAGTGCACTACAGGCTCCCCGCCCCCAAAATGTTTGCAGCAGGAGTTGCTGTCTTTAACATTAGAAAGGTGCTCTTCCCAGTGCCAGATTTATGTATAAGCTAAACAAGCTATAGCTTAGGGCCCACTCTCTTGGGGGGCCCCAAAAAAATTAAAGAAAGAAACTGGATGTACATTTCCAAAATATAAGATAAAAAAAACAAATAAAATAAAACCTACATACAGAAACAGTGTTTTGTGTTGTATAGGCTCCTATGATGTAAATAATGGGCCCTGCCTGCTCCCTAAAATATCACTGGTTTGCTCATTTCTATATATAGGGTGCCTACATTCTGCATCGATTGGTTGCATGGCAAAATGTGCAAATGGCTTTAGATACCTATTAGGGAAAGGGACCCCTGACCGTTAGGTCCAGTCACGGACGACTCTGGGGTTGCAGCGCTCATCTCGCTTTACTGGCCGAGGGAGCCGCCGTACAACTTCCGGGTCATATGGCCAGCATGACTAAGCCACTTCTGGAGAACCAGATCAGCGCATCGAAATGCCGTTTACCTTCCCGCCAGAGCGGTACCGATTTATCTACTTGCACTTTGACGTGCTTTCGAACTGCTAGGTTGGCAGGAGCTGGGACCGAGCAACAGGAGCTCACCCTGTCACAGGGATTTGTACCACCAACCTTCTGATCGGCAAGCCCTAGGCTCAGTGGTTTAGACCACAGCGCCACCCGCTTCCCAGATACCTATTAGGTCCATAAATTACCATATAACATACCATAGTTTTCACTCTATAAGACGCACCAGACCATAAGACACACCTAGTTTTTGGAGGAGGAAAACAAACAAAAAATATTCTGAGTCTCAGAAGCCAGAACAACAAGAGGGATCGCTGCACAGTGAAAGCAGTGATCCCTCTTGCATTTCTGGCTTCTGGGATAGCTGCACAGCCTGCATTCATTCCATAAGACACACACACATTTCCCCTTACTTTTTAGGAGGGAAAAGGTGAGTCTTATAGAGCAAAAAAAATTGTATATTCAACAAAGGAACACTGTTTCAACACTGAAAAAGCAAGTACAGCAAAATTCATATATGGCATTCTGAAGCAGCACCATCTGCATCAGAATTGCTGCTGCCGGCATTCATGCGTTTTGCTTAAATTATTCTTTCATGGTATTTTCTTACGTTCTGTAAGCTGCCCTGGGAAATTGTTTTGACGCCTTGGTAAGAATTCTCATAAGAAATACATAATAAATAAACCGCAGTACCAACCAGCCTGTTTGCTAAAGACAGGCATAGTACTGTTATGGCTTTCGGAGACATTAATAGATTTCCAGAACTCTTCAATAAGATATACCAAAAATTAAAAAGGAAGCAAATAATAAATACAAATTCAGTAATCAGCATAATTCTTTTGCCTACTACTGAACACTTCCTGTTTGCACTCTGAACCCATCTTATTATTGATGAGCATAATTTGGGGACTAGCAGTGAATTTTTCATTAATTTTCCCCAATGTCAGCTTTTATTTCCCCATTTTGGAGGGGAGGCTGCAATCTGCTCTCTCTCATCCAGTGATATTTTTCTAGAAAAGGAGATGCTGGAGCTCACCATGTACTTTCCCCTTGTTCTCTTAGAATGGCAACGGTGCACACCTGAGATGTGCCAGAGCTGAGTTCAATGAAACAGTACAATGAAGTAGCTTAGACTAAGAGATGGAAAGCTGCTTGCAGTGGCGTAGCGTGGGTTGTCAGCACCCGGGGCAAGGCAAGTAATTTGCGCCCCCTAACCCGTGGATTTGCGCCCCCTAACCCTAACCCCCAGATGTTGTGGCCGGTGCGGCCGGCCCCCCCTGCACCCCCCACGCTACACCACTGCCACAAAGTAGTGCGAGGCTTAATCACATGGCGGGGAAGAAGGCAGCAACTGGGTCCCGGGGGCGTCTCTGATGTGGCCTTACGGGCACCATTTGCAAGCGGGGAGCGGCACCCCATCCGCGCGAGCGCGCCCCCAGACGCAGGAGCCGCGCAGGCAGGGCTGGGGGCTGAGGCGCCAATGGAGGGGGGATGAAGGGCCTGCGAAGCCCTCGAGCACCAGAGAGCTGCTCCTGGTTTCGCGGGGGGGGGGGGCTCGGCCGGGGGCGGCAGCCCTTTTGTCCGCAGGATGGCAGCGGCGCCACCGGCCAGCCCCATTACCGGCCCGGCCAGCCTCCCGGGGCGCCAGGGCTCCGCCGCAACTAACACCTTCCCTCCAAAACTGGGCTGGTCGGATGTAGTTCTCTCCCGCGCTCAGCTCTGCGCTGGGCGGCCGCTGCATTTTCCCTCCCCCAGATAGTCCCTCCCTCGCTCTCTCTCCGCTCCGCAACGCACGCCTGGCACCCTCCCCCTCCACAGTGGGCGGCGACCCGGCAGCTCGGATCAGATTCGCACAGCCAGCACTGTGAGAGAGAGTGAGCCAGGACCAGGTAGGGGCAGAGAGCTCCGAGTGCGCCCCCAAAAATGTTGCGCCCGGTGCGGCTGGCACCCCTTGCACCCCCCACGCTACGCCACTGGCTGCTTGCATTCCCCTGGAAATCTGAAAGGGTTTGTGGCAATCACACAGGGTCCCTGGACGTTTAATGGTCTCTTGATCCCTGTGCCACCACTGTGCTCACTTTCATGCTGCCACCAACCAGTTATTCTTTGGTAAAACATTGAGTCCAGTCAGTTGTTAAAAGTGAACCAAAAAACAAGTTTATTTTACAAACATTAACAAGTTTATGGTTTCTCAGATAATATTCCTGTCAGGATCTTAACTTTAGTTTCCTTACTGGCCTATATCTTCCTAATACCTTCTGACTGATTATCTCAACTGTTTGACTGACTCCTCTTAACAAATTCTCTCACTCTCTCGCACCAGACTAGCCCAACCCACAGACTTATCCTGTGTCTCTTCTAACTCCAGACTGTCTTCTCAACAACTCTAACTCTCTAAAAACTTCTGTGCTTAAATCTTATACACCGTTGACTCTGCCCCCTGGGTTCCCATTGGTTAGTCATTTTACAATTCGTTAACCCTTTCCCAATGAATCCAGTATGATGTCACACACATAGAAGGGCAAATGCCACAGGGTGCAACGAATTTGGCATGTTTCTTGGAGTTCATCTGCTGAGCTTCATAGTTGAATGGTCCCCCCTGGTCAAGTTTGGTGTTGTAACCATTCCACTATACTGGTTCTCAGTTGTGTTGTTGTTTTTGCAAGCAAATGTATGTCCAAGGAGGTCAGGCTGGTGTACACAGCTCCTGCCATTTTATCCTCACAACAACTCTGTGAGATATGGTGGCTGAGAAGTAGTAGTAGTAGTACCGTATTTTTTGCTCTACAGTGGTGCCCCGCAAGACGAAGGCCTCGCAAGACGAAAAACCCGCTAGACGAAAGGGTTTTCCGTTTTGGAGGCGCTTCGCAAAACGAATTTCCCTATGGGCTTGCTTCGCAAGCTGCCCGCCAGCATTTTAAAATCGCCCCGGGAAGTCTCCGCTGTCCCAGGGGCTTTTAAAATGCTGATAGGCGGCAGCGAAGGCTTCGCGGGCAGCAGCGCTGCCGCCCGCCAGCATTTTAAGATCACCCCAGACAGCGGAGACTTCTCCGCTGTCCCGGGAAGGCAGGCGGGGGGGGGAGCAAAGACTTTCGCCCCCCACCGGCCTTCAGAAGAGGTCGGGGGACAGACTGTCCCCGGACCTGGTCTGAAGGCGGTTTCCATAGGAACGTATTAATTGATTTTTAATGCATTCCTATGGGAAACCGTGCTTCGCAAGACGAAAAACTTGCAAGACAAAAAGACTTGCGGAACGAATTAATTTCGTCTTGCGAGGCACCACTGTATAAGACACACCAGACTATAAGATGCACCTAGTTTTTGGAGAAGGAAAACAAGAAAAAAAATATTCTGAATCCCAGAAGCCAGAACAGCAAGAGGGATCGCTGCGCAGCAAAAGCAGCGTTCCCTCTTGCTGTTCTGGCTTCTGGGATAGCTGCGCAGCCTGCATTCGCTCCATAAGACGCACACACATTTCCCCTTACTTTTTAGGAGGGAAAAAGTGAGTCTTATAGAGCAAAAAATACGGTAATAATTTTATTATTTATACCCCGCCCATCTGGCTGGGTTTCCCCAACCACTCTGGGTGGCTCCCAACAGAATATGAAAAACATGATAAAACATCAGTCATTAAAAACTTCCCTAAGCAGGGCTGCCTTCAGATGTCTTCTAAAAGTCAGATAGTTATTTCCTTGACATCTGATGGAAGGGCATTCCACAGGGCAGGCACAGGGCGGGCACCACTACTGAGAAGACTGATTCAAGTTTGCTTTATGGCTAAATGGGGGCTCTGAGCCCTAATACTGTACACCACAGGTGCTCTTTAACAGTAGAAATAGTCCTTTTAAGAACTACCAAATCAATCAATGGCACACAAATTGTAAAAATAGAACCGGGGGGGGGGGGGGGTTGGGGGTTGGCAGAGAGTGGGAAGTGAAATGCACCATAGCATTAACTTGTCTTTACTAATCATAAGACTATTGTTCAGAGCTTTGTCTATCAGTTACTTCCATAATTCCCTCCTTTTCCAAATACATAATTTTTTCCAATTGCTTTCACAGACTTATCTATGTAATAGATGATCTAAGCTGTCTTATTTTACCAGACACTGACAGAGACTACACACAAAAAAATTAAATTAGTTCAAATTCTATTACCTTACATTACTGGATTCATTAACGTGCTGTACCTTTTCGATCCAACCGACGTGGAACTTCTCTTTATCAAAAAGTAGAGTGCATGGAAAGGTCAGAAATAAACCTAATTTACTATTAAAGATTAATTACGAGATAAAAGGAAAGCTTGGATGGGTTAGAAAACATGCACTTTTGTTGCTATATAAAGAAAGTTTGGTGGGTCCTCTTTGAAAGAAATAATTCAGAGGGGAAAAAATATTTTTATAGCATTGGGGTTGGACTAAATTACTTCTGGCATCTCCTCCAGCCATGTGATTCTATAGTGAGAAAACTGAGGTCTGGAGAAAAGGAATACTACTAAAATGGGCAAACCAGTTTCTTTTGTTACATAAATTGCCCTGGCCAGATCTCCTTTGTTATGTAAGCTAGAGGTAATGCATTGCATCAGAAACTAAATAAACCAGAGACTATCTTCCATCCGGACACCTGGCTGGGGGTCATGTTATTAAGGTGGCTTTGGATGTGAAAGAGTTTGGAGTCACCGAGAATCAGAGGGTGGGAAAGTTTTAGATTCTGGAAGCTAGAGTATTTTGCGGCTGGCTGCGTTCCCCTAGAAATCTGAATGGGTGCAACAAATTTGGCACATTTCCTGGAGTTCAGCCATACAGTGATACCTCAGGTTAAGTGCTTAATTCATTCCAGAGGTGCGTTCTGAAACTGTTCTTAACCTGAAGCACCACTTTAGCTAATGGAGCCTCCTGCTGCTGCTGTGCCGCCAGAGCACGATTTCTGTTCTCATCCTGAAGCAAAGTTCTTAACCCGAGGTACTATTTCTGGGTTAGCGGAGTCTGTAACCTGAAGCGTATGTAACCTGAAGTGTATGTAACCCGAGGTACCACTGTACCTTTACCCATGCTTAGCCTGTTTATTTTGTGTAAATAAAACTACCACAAAAAAATACAAAAAGTATCCCATGACCTGGTTCCATGAAAACAGAACCACTTGCAGAATAGATACAAGAGTAGCAATATTAGAATACAGCCCTAGAAGTCTACAAAGAACTGTCTGGTTAGTTACAATCATGTGAAATTCAGTGTGTGTGCACGCATGCACACACGCACAAACTCACACTCCTTTTTGTTATTGTCCTCATTGCAGCTTTAGGTCTGCCAGTTCACAATACTGCGGTGGCTGTGTTAACGGAAAAATCCGAGGGCTCCCTTGGACAAAAACAAAGACACCAACCAGGATAACTTAGAGCAAAACAAAACAGCAGCCTGTAGGCTTGGCCTTTATTGATCTGTTGCAACAGGGTGCTCCCCTCACTCGCAGTAGAGAGGAGGGACCCAGAAAAATGGTGTGCAAGGCCTTATAAAGACTTTTGAAATTGCCACCCTGTAGATTAAAACCATCCCCAGAAACATCATACATACATCACAGAAGGGGTGTAACCTAAGACCACCCCTCAGATATATCATACCTCACAAAAAGGTGGTCTAAACAGAAATTTGAATGTTGTTTTTCTCCTGTCCTTGTTTATCTCCTGTCTTGCAGGTTACTTGACTGGATCGCCTGGGGAGCCTGGCCAATCTTTTGTAATGATAAATACTTAGTTCCTGGGCCAGGTCACAGGCTCACACCCTATTCAAACACAGACATACCCTTAAGACAGGATTTGTGAAGGAAAAAACAATGGGGAGGCTTTTCCACTTTGACGTTGGAGAAAACATTTGCTCAGTTTAGGAATCAAAATGGCTTCAGGTCGGTCTTCCTGTGCTGATCTATGTATGTGCGGTTATGAACATTACCATATATCTAAGACCTCAAAATTCCTATCACAGCTGCACAATCTCCCTGGCAGGGACGAGCAATATCATGTCCCTTTGGTTTCTTCACTGACAATACCCAGCCCAATAACTCCCTTTTAGTGCTTTTAGTGCTCTTTTAGTGGCCCACTTTCTTTTTGGCAATACAGTGGTACCTCAGGTTAAGGATGCTTCCGGTTACAGACTCCGCTAACCCAGAAATAGTACCTCGGGTTAAGAACTATGCTTCAGGAAGAAACAAGATTTACCAACTATTGAAGAATGGCTGATGAAGATGATGGACTATATGGAACTTGCCAAACTGGCCGGGAGACTCCGAGACCAGAGAAAAGAGATGGTGGAAAAAGACTGGAAGAAGTTTAAGGAATATTTGAAAAAATATGTTAATATTTAAATCGTAGAACAGCTTTGGAAGTGGATATAGGCTGTAGGGTTAGAAGTAGAAGATAGTGTATTTTAAAATAGTATTATTTGTAAGTGATAAAATGTAAAGTTATTTTAAGTTTGATTAAAAAAAGATGGTTAGAAACTATGATATATGTAAACTGCTAAAGATGAAGTAAAATGAAAATCAGATAGGTGGGACTTGGGGAAGCCCACTTAACAATGTTTAGAAAAATAAGGATATGACAAGGATTTGTTTGTATTGTTTGTTCTTCTGTTTGTGTTCTTTATTTGTGTTATAAAATGAATAACAAAATTTTTTTGGGGGGAGAACTTTGCTTCAGGATGAGAACAGAAATTGTGTGGCAGCGGTGCGGCGGCAGCGGGAGGCCCCATTAGCTAAAGTGGTACCTCAGGTTAAGAACAGTTTCAGGTTAAGAACAGACCTCCAGAATGAATTAAGTTCTTAACCCGAGGTACCACCGTAGTATGAAAACTTACTCCTGCTTTCTAGTTTTTCCTTTTTTCTACCTTTTTCTTGGCGGTTCCTTTCTTCAACTCTGTGTCTCCCCCACCCACTATTTCTCAGGTTTCTTCCTTTTGAGGTCACTGTCCCAACTATTTTAGCCACAGCGACCCATCTCCTCAATATTCCTCTTTCTCCACAGCATTTCATCCTTAAAGTTCTGTTCAGAGCTCTCTCTCTTACATTAGTTTTCTTTCCCTCAAGCCTCCACGGCAAATGTACGTATATTCATGTTCCATGATGAGAGGTTTAATGTCTCCGTTTGTATTTAACGTATTTCATAAGGCTACAGTGGTACCTCAGGTTAAGTACTTAATTCGTTCCGGAAGTCTGTTCTTAACCTGAAGCACCACTTTAGCTAATGGGGCCTCCCGCTGCCGCCGCGCCGCCAGAGCCCGATTTCTGTTCTCATCCTGAAGCAAAGTTCTTAACCTGAAGCACTATTTCTGGGTTAGCAGAGTCTGTATCCTGAAGTGTATGTAACCTGAGGTACCACTGTAGTTGCCTGGGGAAAACAGGGAATAAGCAAAGATGGTTTTGGGAAGCCTTGACAACTGCTAGGAAGAGGGAAAGTGAGGGTGGGGACGGTGAGGGAGAGGGAGAGCGAGGAGAAGGAATGGTGGAAGAAGAATACGATGTGAGGAATTTGTGAAGTACTGTACAGCCAGTGAGGGGAGATTTTGATCAAGTTCTGCAAGTGACTCTGGCAGATAGAGGTGGAACAAAACTGCAGCAGGGGACAGAGCAGCTATGAGGTGCAGGGGGACCTGGCAACCTGCAATATTGAAAAGCAGCTTGAGATCACCATCTTCTCAGAACACCTGAGCAACACCTGAGTGACATCATAATGGACCAGAGGAGGACTGTGATGTAGGTCCATTTTACCTAAATGGCCTTGACCCAGTATATCTGAAGGAGCGTCTCCACCTCCATCGTTCTCCCCGGACACTGAGGTCCAGTGCCGAGGGCCTTCTGGCAGTTCCCTCGCTATGAGAAGCCAAGTTAAGGGAACCAGGCAGAGGGCCTTCTCGGTAGTGGCGCCCGCCCTGTGGAACGCCCTCCCACCAGATGTCAAAGAGAAAAATAACTACCAAACTTTTAGAAGACATCTGAAGGCAGCCCTGTTTAGCGAAGCTTTTAATGTTTAATAGGTTATTGTATTTTAGTGTTTTGTTGGAAGCCGCCCAGAGTGGCTGGGGGGACCCAGCCAGATGGGCGGGGTATAAATAATAAATTGTTGTTGTTGTTGTTGTTGTTGTTATCATCATCATCATCATCATCATCATCATCATTATTATTATACAGCTTTGTCAGGGAATCATATTCTGGAGAAAAGCCATTCCTTCCCTCATTTATAAGAAAAACCAGTTTAACAAATGTGTTTGTGTAGGTTTCTATGCTTTCTTTCTAGAGTGAAAACATGGACCATGGTCTTCTCACCTGTCACACACCCCCTTCAATGCATACCCTCAGATTCTTGTTTCTCACATCATTCTACCCTGAAGCCCTCCTTCAGCCTTCTTACATTTCAGATCCTGTCACTTAACATCACTATATCCTGGTACCTTCCCCAGTTCTCAGCCTGCCCTATGTGTGGTGCTAATGCCAGCCAAACTGACAACGCTCTCTGCTGTCACACAGCTGGGACTGCCAACTGTTTAGTTCCCTGAGCAACAGAATGTTCTGAGCCCTCACACCACAACATGCATCCCAGCTCAGCCCAGCAGTGCAAGTGAAATACAATATACATATATTTCATTCTTGGGTAATTTACTTTCATTACTCCTCCCATCCTCCACTCCTTTTTTTTCTCACCAAGATTTCTCCTTGGTTTTTTTGCCTAGCCTTTCAAAGCAAAGAATAAGCACTACAAACAGATGAATTCCTACGCAACAAGATATAGGAACTGACAAGTTACTTTGCTGTCAGAAACAATTCAATTCACTTTTTATTCCCTACTGTACAGAAGTATTGTCTAGCGAGGTCAAAGAAAGTCTTTTACAATGTTCCTTTAAAAAGCAAGGAAGCTGACCAGTTGTCTCTATTGTGAAAACACTGCAAAAGATTATCATTTGGCAGAACATGTGTGTGTGCAGAAGGTGATTTATTTCATTACGAAATTGTTATAAGAATTTTAAGGTCTTAGATATGTAATAAATGTTCATAAATGTACCAAGCAAACACGTACATAAATATATAAACCACATGTCTGGAACAGCACAGGAAGACCGTCCTGAAACCATTTTGGCTCCCAAAGTGACCAAATGTTTTCTCTGCAAGGAGGGAGGGGGTGAGGGAACCTTCCCATTGTCTCAGGAATTGGGTAATCACCATCTCAAAGGAATGGCCAGACTACCAGTAAAGGCAATCAGATAACCTGGCAGACAGGAAAAACAACAACATTCAAATTTCTGTTGTAGACCACCTTTTCTGTGATGTAGGTATGATGTTTGTGGGGTGGTGGTCTTGGGTTACACCCCTTCTGTGATGTATATCTGATGTATGGAGGGGTGGTCTTGAGCTCCAGGGCAGGGAATTTAAAATGTCTATATAAGGGCAGGCACACCTTTGTTCTGGGTCCTCCTTCGTCCTCCTGCGTGTGAGGGGAGCACCCTGTTGCAACAGCTTTAATAAAGATCAGGCTTACTAGCTGTTTTGCTTCTCAATATTCTCTGGTGGGCCTCTGTTATTTTCTCCTACCGATAGGGAACCCACTTAAGGACTCTATATGGGCTCTTGGATACCCCATAAGGGAAAAAGGGCAGGTTTTGTTTACAACAATACTGAATCTTATTATATGTCTGTTGAATTGGCTTTTGTCTAATTTGAATTTATATTGGTATGTTTCCCAACAAATTCCCCCTCCCCACCAATGTTTTGCATTTTGATAATAATCTGATGCATGTCATTTGTGAGACACTTTGAAAACAGTTCGCTACAGCGTATAAAATAAGCAAACCTCAAACTTTCTCTTCCCCCTAATTATTTCCTTAGTTCAGCTTCTACTTTGGTGTCCATTACTCTGCAAAATTTTGTACTCTTAACTGGAAGAACTCTGGAACACCAGTCACATCTGCGTTGGCTCTTAAACATAGAATGGAAATAGCAGAGGCCAATAGTAAATCATCTCCCACGACTGTCAGATAAAATAAACTGCCTGAACAATAGAGCTGGCTAATGCAGAGGGAAGTGATCTGGGGAGGTTAAGTAGGCCAGTAGCACAGGGCCCTTAAGGAAAAAGTGACATTTAAAAGAAAACAATAGGGGAGGGGGAGCTAAGTGTAAAAAAACAAAAAGCGTAAGGCAGTTGACAGCACCCACACTGCCAAAGGTGTGCTGTGCTAGGTTAGGCTAAGGCTATTCCTGAATGGCAATTATTTCAAGTTTACCATGAAGAGGGTTTGTCAGGAATATTGCCCAATTAGCAAGGAACTTCATGGTAGGATTTGTGCCCTAGATAGGCAAATGACCTTTTTAGGTTGGAGCATTACAAGAATTCTGTATTGCCCCTTTGAATGACATAATTTTGTTTTCCTACACAAGGGGACCAGTTAGAAGCCCTCTGGAGTACTAGAAAGAGTGAGGAAAGGGGAATCTGACTGGAAAGGAATAATAGTAATGCAGGAATAACTAGCAATACTGTGCTGGGCCCTGGGGTAACCCGTGAAACGCGGTCCAGGACCAGTCCAGAATCCAAAGGTTCCACTAGGAGTCAGTCCGGCAGGACACGAGGCAGGATACCAGGCAAGGTCAGGTACAGGATCTCAGGCAGGATCTAGCATACAGCAATGTTGCTTCTGCAACCTGGGGCGGGGTCCGACAGTCTTTTATCTTTGTCAGGGTAGCGGTTGGTCCTGATCCCCCAGCGACTCACCTCCCTGTTTTGCCCAAAGGTGAGCACTCCTCCTGCGAGTACTCAGGTCTCTCCTTCTTTCAGACCTTAGTCTCTGCAGCTCGGGAGATGTCGGTGGATTACTAGACCCCGAGGCCACCTCAGCCTCCCTGACCAAACCGGTAGTGGAGCAGCTGTAAGTGATGGCCCAGCTGAAGGCAATGAGGTCATCCCTGCATCTGAAGCCAGGGCAAGCTTAGGCCCCTGACTCGGCCCAGCTGGTGTTTGTTGCAGGGGAACGTGTGCAGACTGGGGCCCTTCAGGATCAGGCCCCAGACTTGGTTGAGGTGATGCCTGAGGCAAAGGATCCGGTGCAGACTGAGACTCCTCTGGTTCTGAGTCTGAGCCCGAGTCCCAGGCCATCAAAAATACCTACAGTCTAAACCAGGCATAGGCAAACTTGGCCCTCCAGATGTTTTGAGACTACTTCCCATCAGCCCTGACCACTGGTCCTGTTAGCTAGGGATGATGGGAGCTGTAGTCCCAAAACATCGGGAGGGCCGAGTTTGCCTATGCCTGGAGTTGTATTTATTTTGGAGAGAGACACCTTTTCTCCCCATTTTCCCTTGTGGGATGTGATTTAATGATTAAACATTCTCCCTACAATTCTAGCACTAAGTTGCCATTCTTTGCTTAGGTGTCTGTTGTCAAGAAAGGTGCCCGTAAAGGAGAATCAGTATCACAGATAATAGAGAACTGGGCTCAACTCTAGTTCACAAAATTCAACTCAGCTTGTCGGAACCCTGCTGTGCAGACGAATCTCCTCCATTCTTTGATGTTACTATCAGAGGCAGTCTCTGCAAATAAATTGGGGGTGGTATGGCTGCAAGCTGTCAACCTGCAGTGCTTTCAAAGACTAGTTTGTTTTTCATAGACTGCTTTCTATATAGATGCTCTGGCACAAAAGCTGCCTCTGCTTATCTGGAGCTGAGGATGAATCACCCGTTTCCCACTAGATGAGTAGCAGCTGCCAGGAATTCCTGATGCAAAAATCAGTCCATCAAGTCTGAAAGAGATCATATTTATTACTGCTCATCTGCTGTGGGACAGTGCCTATCTACTACTCCAAAAGTAAAAAAAAAATCAAGTGAACTGAAGCTGGATCTTTAAAAGCCTCTCTGCAGTACTGTCTGTTTCCCATGATTTTCACTACCTCACCATCTTTGGCTTCTGTCTTCAGACTCTGCAGCAACACACAAGACTCCTGCTCCCTCTCATTTTCCCTTGATGCCCCATACACCTGTCACTCACTCCCAGAGAATTTCCACCTTTCTCCTTCAAAATCTCATTTCCCTTTTAGTTTTGCCTTAACTCCACAGTTCTCAACTGAAGCCTGTAGGTGCTTGTAGTTGCATTTGCTCATAAATGTTCCTTATTCTTTCTTCTTTCTCTCCTTTCTTTCTTTCTTTTTGGAAAAAAGGAGGAGTAGCTTAGTTCCTAACCTGATATTTGTGTATTTTATTTATTTAGAGAGATTTGTGGACCACTTAATCTGAAAATGCATGTGGATATATACCAGGCACATCCAACTCTCTAGAGACTGTGATTTACTCCCAGGATAATACAACTGGCAGTGATCTACTCACTGTCATTGCCAAGAGTTGTCAAGCTTTTTTTGAGGAGCATTGGCCACAGTTGTTGAGCTTCTTTTTTTAGGGGGAGGGAATGAGTACAGTCACTCAACCAACAGTCTGCCAACCTCCCTCTTTCCAAAGATACCATAGTAAAGGTAAAGGTACCCTTGACCGTTAGGTCCAGTCACTGATGACTCTGGGGTTGCGGCGCTCATCTCACTTTACTGGCCGAGGGAGCCGGCGTTTGTCTGCAGACAGCTTCCGGGTCATGTGGCCAGCATGACTAAACCACTTCTGGAGAACCAGAGCAGCGCACGGAAATGCCGTTTACCTTCCCGGTGGAGTGGTACCTATTTATCCACTTGCATTTGATGTGCTTTCGAACTATCAATAAAACTTAAAAATAAATAAATATAGATGACTAGTATATGTTCTCGTTCAGGCATGAAATGAGATAAGCTTTCACTTTCCATTCACCCGTCATCTGCAGGGAAGGGAAGAAAGGAATCAGTTTATACTATCAGTTCAAGCTATGAAGGGGTGGATGTTTGCATGCTCTTAAAAAAGAACCTCCTTTCACATAGAAAGCAAGCATGTCAGAGATTAAAGTCAGACTGATGCCTTTTCTCAAGGATTCTATGCCTTTGGTTTTTGTGTGTGGGAGGGATAGGGTTTTGTTTCTTTGAGGAAACAATCACTTCCCTTCCTCGCCAACGCAATTGTAGCTTGAAGTGGTAGAGTCCAAATAAAGATGTCATCCAGGTGTACATTTGCCCTGTGCCTAGAAAACATGGGTCTGAGTGGTTTTGCCCTTCCCCCTCTATTTCCCCCAGAAAACCTGCTCTTTGGAGATAAAAAGGTAAAGCTAAAGGGACCCTTGACCATTAGGTCCAGTCGTGGCCAACTTTGGGGTTGCGGCGCTCATCTTGCTTTATTGGCCGAGGGAGCCGGCGTACAGCTTCCGGCTCATGTGGCCAGGATGACTAAGCCACTTCTGACAAACCAGAGCAGTGCATGGAAATGCCGTTTACCTTCCCGCCGGAGCGGTACCTATTTATCTACTTGCACTTTGACATGCTTTCGAACTGCTAGGTTGGCAGGAGCAGGGACCAAGCAACAGGAGCTTACCCCGTCGTGGGGATTCGAACCGCCGACATTCCGATCGGCAAGTCCTTCCGATTGGCAAGTCTTAGGCACAGTGGTTTAACCCACAGCGCTACCTGCATCCAATGTATCTTTGGAGATACATTGGAGCAAACATCATTCTGAAGCAAACTCAATTGAAGTTGGCTCTAATTCAGCGGTAAGAGTCGAGTTTCCCTGGGGGGAAGAAGTGGGACAAGGGCGAGTCTGGAACAGCTCCAAGTGCTAGTTGCATACAGTGACCTTTAGTTTTCATCTCACTTGAACTATGACAATACTAAAATGGCCAGTGGTGCAGCCAGGACTACACTTCAGACTCAACATCGAGTACCTCACAGCTATGCTCCTCCACCCTTCCCCAAAAATGCCTGCCTAGAGAGCAACAGATGATATGGGTAGTGGCAAATGCATCACATGAAATGGTTAGTCTTGTGATTCTGCTGGTTAAACAGTTAATGTCAGTGATTCTGCTAGGAGAACTTCTATCCTTGCAACCTTACCTTGTTTTGATAGTTTGTCATTGCTGATACATTTGTGTTCATGATCCTTAGCAGATGAATAATAATAATAATTATAATTAAACTATTATTATTTATACCATGCCCATCTGGCTGGGTTTCCCCAGCCACTCTGGGTGGCTCCCAACAGAATATGAAAAACACGATAAAACATCAAACATTAAAAACTTCCCTAAACAGGGCTGCCTTCAGATGTCTTCAAAAAGTCAGATAGTTGTTTATTTCCTTGACATATGATGGGAGGGCGTTCCACAGGGCGGGCGCCACTATCGAAAAGGCCCTCTTCCTGGTTCCCTGTAACCTCACTTCTCGCAGTGAGGGAACTGCCAGAAGGCCCTCGGAGCTGGACCTCAGTGTCCAGGCTGAACGATGGGGGTGGAGATGCTTCTTCAGGTATACAGGGCCGAAGCCATTTAGGGCTTTAAAGGTCAACACCAACACTTTGAATTGTGCTTGGAAACATACTGAGAGCCAGTGAAGGTCTTTCAGGACCGATATTATATGGTCTTGGCAGCCGCTCCCAGTCACCAGTCTAGCTGTCACATTCTGGATTAGTTGTAGTTTCTGGGTCAAAAGTAGCCCCATGTAGAGCGCATTGCAGTAGTCCAAGCGGGAGATAAGTAGAACATGCACCACTCTGGTGAGACTGTCTGTAGGCAGGTAGGGTCTCAGCCTGCATACCAGATGGAGCTGGTAGACAGCTACCCTGGACACAGAATTGACCTGCACCTCCATGGACAGCTGTGAGTCCAAAATGACTCCCAGGCTGCGCACCTGGTCCTTCAGGGGCACTGTTACCCCATTAAGGACCAGGGAGTCCTTCATACCTGTCATTAGTTGAATGACAACTAAACAATTTTTAGAATAAAAGTATCTATATAAGGAGCAGAATTTCCAGATCTGCTATCATGTGTCTCGAGTGCTCTCCAATCATTTATTAAATCTATCTAGATTTCTTCAGCCTAGCTGAAGAGAAGAAAAGAAGGGTTTAAGTTTAACTAGACAAATGGGCAAAATGTTCTACAGGTTTCAGTCATTTCATTTTCTTTTGTGTGGGCTGTTCCATTCTTGGAACAAAAACACATATATCCTACAACTCCTGATGTATAACAAATGATCACAAAGTTTAACGGACTATATATATTGTGCTACAATAACAGACACCTACTTTTTGAGTCTATTCTTTATCTCTGAAACATTTCTCTGTCTTGACATACGCTATACACGTGATAGCAAAAAAACTAAACAAAAAATTCCAGTTATAATGCCTTTTTTCTACCTGTCTCAATGAAAGGAATAAATTACTAAGCATCTGTTCCAAAGGAGGAGGAGGAAGATCAAAAGAAACTTGGTTCCTGGTCATTAGGGAAAAAAATTCTTCCAAGATCTGTTGCCCTTAAAATCAGTGCATTAGTGGGAAAAAAGATGTTAGAGAAGATGTATTCCATGCAGACCATTCTCCTTTCTAAGGCAAAACACATCTTGCCTCCCACAATTACAGTCAACATTATGACAGATATTGGGATAAAAACAACAGAAGAGAAAATCAACTGAGCATTCTTCAGAAACAAATGTGAGAGAGAAAGAGTAATGCTTGGCCAACAGTGCATTTTAGCACCTAGTCTCTCACTTCAGTTCCTCTCTTTGGAGCAGAAACCCTAGAGGTTGCCATATGTCCATTTTCTCCCCACGCACTATGCCTAGAGGAAGTGCCGTGATAAAATTGAATGGCAACTGTTTTAAAAAATAAAATAAATAAATAAGACTCATCACAATTGAAGTCATGCTAAAACGTTTAAGGGGAATTTCAGCCATGAACAAGACATCACTGACATCTTCCCAAAGCCATATGAAGCACACACACACACACACACGCTTTATACCCCCACCTTTCCTCCAAGGAGCTCGCGGTAGTGTACATGATTCTTTCCCTCCTTGTTTCACCCTCACTACAGCCCTGTGGCACAGGTTAGTCTGAGAGACAGTGATTAGCTCGAATATGGAAACAGCACTGCAATGAAGCAGCAGAAACTCTTCATGCCTTCCACAGACGACAACTCTATAGGATTGAGGTGTCTTCAGCCCCCACCCAAGTCTGTTGGGATAGGGCTGGGGTCCCCTTCCCCTATCCTGAGGGCTTGGGCATCATGGTGGCAGCAGCCTTGGAGGTCCTCGCAGCGGCAGCCTCTTCCCTCTATCAGATGCATGTTGAGCGACGTGTGTGATGTCATACGTGTGTGATGCCCGCCCTCCCCAATGTTGGGTGCAACCTGGCACCTCTGGCACCTTCCTTTTTTTTTTTAATAATATTTATTAAAATTTTCCAGAATAAAAAGGAAAGATAGAAAGAAAAGACAAATATAGTTTACACTTAGTTTCAGTGACATCTTTCCCAGACTCCCCCCTCCCCCTCTTGTATTCCATTTCCCTTAAGTTGATTCCACAAATTCTTAATATGTAATTTTACAGCCTTTGGGTTCCAAATCTCCCCCCCCCCCCATTCCCCGGTTCCGATCCCCAAAGTTCATCCATTGTCTACTGCCAGCCTGGTACATCCACGTCTATATCTCAGCTCCACTTTGCCGTCTTTTGATAGCTTTTAATTTCAGAAAGTCCAATCTCGGAGAAACTCTCAGAAAAGATCATTCTTCTTCCATCCAGACCTCTATGTTTAAGAGTCTAACTCAAATTCTGTTTCTTGATCCTTTTAAAGTCTGGATGTTCCAAATGCTCCAACTTCAAGTTTAGTCCAGCTCTTATTCCTCAGGTTGCTTTTTCCTGTTCTGCTGCAGAAACCTTCTAATTCAGAAACTTCTTGTTCTCCACAGAGGCTTTTGTTATTCAGGAACATAACTTGCGTCAAGTCCCTTCCTTTCTTCAATAGATAAATCCATTGTCTCCTTTAGTATAGAGACCTCTGTAGACAAAATAATGCTTCGTTTTTGCAGCTTTCCCAAGAGATAACGAATCCTGCTAAATTCATAGTATTTTTCCACTTGCTGCTACTGTTGCAATGTCCCGGCCTCCCTCTAGAGGGAATATGGTAACTTAATTTCTTTCCAGATCAGACCCAAAAGTCAAATAACTTGTTGCCTTTATTTCCAGTAATTTATGTCCAAATTGTAACAAATCTAACCAGCAAAGCCATCGTAACAAAGTTCTCTTTTATTTTCCTGCTTTGACAGCTACTTTGACAGCTGTCAAAGTTTCTGTGTCTCTTCGCCAGTCTCTCATAGCGGATTGTTCCCGGTTCCCGGGGGGGTTGCACTTTAGTTCCCACAAACCAATCTTCTCCTCCAGCACAATTATTGTAATTTCCCTTCGTGAAGTTAATTTTTTTTCAAGTAAGCAAGTTCATCTCTCGATCTTAGTCGTCAAATCCTTGCGTTAAGCCATCTACAACGGGGGGGGGCGGACTTCCTTTTTGCACCCCCCCTCTCGCTCCAAATTCGTAGATCAAATTTCCCTTTTAAGTCCAATAAATTTACTCACAGGTTGTTCTTTTTAGTCCAAATCTGAAATTTCCAAAGAAGAAGTCGTTGCTCTCCGCCGAATGGCATGCGGCTTCGCTGAGCAGGGGAAGCAGTGGACTCATAGCACCACACCCCCCCCCGTCACCCGCTCCGCAGCCTTTAAAAAGGCTCCTTCGCGGGTCGGGGGGCGCAAACGGTGCCCGCCGAGTCACCAAGTCCATGGGCATCTCCGCCCATGGTTTTTAAGGGTCCCCGCGTCGCCGGCGCGGCAGGACCTGACCCCTACCCAGCAGACTTCCTCCGGAGCTCGGAGGGAGTCCGCCATTCGGCGATGGCGCCGACCCGGAAGTCCTCTCCTCTGGCACCTTCCTTCCCAGATCAGGGAGCAAGAGCAATCTGACTCCACAGGGCAGTGAGGGTACAGTCACCCCCTTGGTTTAAGGACCCTCAACCTAGTGCACTGGTTGCAATGAGAAGAGCAAACAAGACTCAAACTGTCTCTTCCCTGTGTTATAAGAATATATAAAATATATTTAAAATATATATATATATATTTTAAATGTTCATAAATGTACCAAGCAAACACATACAAATATGTAAACCACATGTCTGAAACCCACAGAAAAGTCCTGAAACCATTTTCTCTCTCCCAAAATATTTCTCTACAAGGTTGAAGAAAATGAGAAACCTCCCCATTGTCTCTGTCCTCACAAATCCTGCCTTAAGGGCACATTTAAGGTATGAATAGGGTGAGCCTGTGACCTGGCTCAGGAATTAAGTATTATCGTTACAAAAGAATGGCCAGACTCCCCAGGTAATCCAGTCAAGTGACCATTAACAGGTAACCTGGCAGACAGGGTAAAAGCAATGCACTCAGATTTCTGTTGTGGACCGCCTTTTCTGTGATGTAGGTATGATGTTTCTGGGGGTGGTCTCGGACTCCAGGGCAGGCAATTCAAAATGTCTATATAAGGGCTTGCACGCATGGCTTGGGGTACTCCTCCTCTCTCCTGAGTGTGGGGGAGCACCCTGTTACAACAATTAATAAAGATCAGGCTTACTAGCTGCTTCGCTTCTCTATATTCTGTGGTTGGTCTCTGTTATTTTCTCCTACCAATAGAGAACCTGCAAAGGGACTCTATGGGCTCTTGGGTTCCCCATAAGGGAAAAGGAGCAGGGTTTTTTTTTTACTTATATCACCTGGGACCTTGTGCCCTGGAGGAGGGGAGGATGAAAAGATATAAATGTGTGGGGGGAGTAAAGACTGCGGACAGAAGAGATCTCTGATAAAACAAGACAAGAATAAAACATGAGAAGATACGTCAAGATACGGTATGGCAAATGACTGATGGGGGAGGGGGAAAACTTTCCTTTCTTTTTCTATGTGATTAAACAAGAATCCCCTCCCCTAAGGAGTCAGAAATGTCGTTTTAAGGACTTAAGCTGTGGATTTAAGGCTGTGTGGAGATAAACTTTCGAACCAAAGCATGTTTCAAGATGAGCCTGGAAGGTATAAGAACTTTGGAATGACGCAGTTAAAAATGCAGTCGCCATTTTGGGAAGCTCTGTCGGAGGTCTTGAGTCTGGGAGGAGAAAGAGAGAAACAAAGCTGTTTATATCTTGTGGATTAAACTCCTCAGTGGGACTCAAGAACGACAGCTTCGTAAGAATATGATGGAAAGAGCGATGTTATCTATGAAGGAGATGATATATGGAAACCATCTGGATTTGAGGATTGGAAGAACGGAAAATTCACACAGGATTATTATATTGGTGTTTATCGGCTTATGGAGACTAAGAAGAGATCATAAATAAAAAATAAAAAATATATGAACAAGATGTGATGTGGAAACAGCAAGATAAGATGGGATAGAATTAAGAACTCTGTCTGGACTGATTTGGACATTAACGCAGCAGCAAGAAGATGATCAGAATCCCCCTTCGGATCTTGGAGTATGGGTCCCCGCAACAAAATTCAAAATTTGGCTTTGTAATTCGGAATTTATGTGATGTGATTTAATTTGATGTGATTGGCCAGTTAATAAAAATTATTTTTTTAAAAATGAAAAGATATAAATGTGTGTATGGCAAAGGTGGCCGATGTGATAACTTCCAAATACTGCTGAACTAACAACTCCCAGCATACCTGGCCATTGACCATATCGGCTGGGGTTGTTGGGAGTTACTGAGGACACCACGCTGGCTGTAGCAAAAGATTCAAAGTCCTGCAATTGGTTAAAGAAAAAGAAGGCACGTTTTTTCATGTGGTGGAACTGTAAAGGAAAAGGTTTTGGGAAATGATTTATAATGAAATGGGGAAAAAAAGTTTAAGATAACATTTGTTAAAAAGCCAGAAGTTTTTCTGTTAGGCAAGACTTTCCAAAAGAACAGAAGAAGTTATTTATGTATGCGACAACAGCGGTTAGGATTTTACTAGCCCCAAAATGGAAAGATGACAAGACACCAAGAAGAATGGCAAGAAAAACTGATGGAATATGCTGAAATGGTGAAAACTTAGAGATAAGCACAATAGAGATTTTATAAAAAGACTGGGAATCATTTATGTTGTACCTACAGAAAAACTGTGAAGATGTAGACTCATTAGCAGGGTTTGAGTAAACATTTGCAGTTAACAACATAGAAATTAAGAAGGAAAAATGGGAATATAATAAAGTGCAAGAGGAAAGATGAAAATAGGTAAGGTATAAAAATGTGAAGAATATAATAATATTTAAGTTAAAAACTGCCTATTAAAGTAAAATAAAACAAGCAGGGGAAGTAAATACTCAAAGAACCAGAAATGGAAGTTGGGGAAGTAATGGCGGGTTGGGGTTGGGGGGATTTATATTCTATTTTGTTTTTGAGATAATGTTGATTGTGATGATGATAAAATCTGTAAAACTCAATAAACATTATTCTAAAACAAACACAAAGTCCTGCAATTGGTGTGCTCAGGATTAACTTGTGAGCACATCTAATTTAAGAACGCTTGAAAAGTGGCATATAAATCTCAAAACTAAGCAAAAGTGGACTACACAGTGCAGAGGACTGTACAATATGGCAGGAGTGATAAGATATCATTTTGGCTTCTCTCCAAATATCCTTTATTCCCCACGTCCCAGCCCAAAAAGAGACGAAACACAAATCAAATATTACATTTTTGTTCTGCAGCACAATGGCTCACAATGCAAAACATTGACGTACATTGCCCTTGCCACAAAGGGCTATGGAAAATACACAGTATGCTTATAATTCTTCTACAATGAAATTACTGAAACCCATCTGGCAATTCAGGCTGTCCAATTACCCTGCTACAAAACATTGATTAAATAAAAAGGTTAATTGTCATACTTCAGGACTCTAGCGCTGTATTTATGAGTGGGCAATTTGTCATACTTTTCCAGGTAGTTAGCCACTTGGTACTTTAAAAAGGGAAACCAAGAACAAGAGTGCAATAAACTACATGGGATGATGGTTTATCAGATCAACAGTCTCACGAGGTTTTATTTACACACAGTAAGAGGTTCTGTCAACCAGGAAAAAAACATTCTTGCCTGCATTCCTTTGGGTAGTTCTACACAAGTTTAGAGATGCCAGATTAGGAGCACCCAAGACCCTGAAATTTCAGATCCCAAACCCAGAGTGGTGCATGCTCTGGTTATCTCCCGCTTGGACTACTGCAATGCGCTCTACGTGGGGCTACCTTTGAAGGTGACCCAGAAACTACAACTAATCCAGAATGCGGCAGCTAGTCTGGTGACTGGGAACGGCCGCCGAGACCACATAACACCGGTCTTGAAAGACCTACATTGGCTCCCAGTACGTTTCCGAGCACAATTCAAAGTGTTGGTGCTGACCTTCAAAGCCCTAAACAGCCTCGGTCCAGTATATCTGAAGGAGCATCTTCACCCCCATCTTTCTACTCGGACACTGAGGTCCAGCGCCGAGGGCCTTCTGGTGGTTCCCTCACTGCGAGAAGCCAAGTTACAGGGAACCAGGCAGAGGGCCTTCTCAGTAGTGGCACCCGCCCTGTGGAACACCCTCCCACCAGATGTCAAAGAGAATTAGAACTACCAGACTTCTAGACAATATCTGAAGGCAGCCCTGTTTAGGGAAGCTTTTAATGTTAATGCATTGCTATATTTTAATGTTGTGTGGGAAGCTGCCCAGAGTGGCTGGAGAAACCCAGCCAGATGGGCGGGGTATAAATAAATTATTATTATTAATTATTATTATTATTATTATTATTATTATTATTATTATTATTATTATTAAACATTAGCCACAGTAGCTGAGATCATGTCATTCAATTAAAAAAATAAATCTATCAAATAAGCACATATATCACAAACTGGAAATTAAGATAGAAGCCTTAACTGAAGGGATTGTTCCCTTGTTGTGAACTGCTCTTGTGAACAACCAACTATCTACACCCAATTTACCAGCATTGATGATATTTTATAATTCGTTGCTCTTCAAGGTGCCACAAGACATTCTCGCTTGATCAGAAAAAAGGGAAAAAGAAAATACATTTAAGTGTTCCTAGGAACACGTGACATGAAAGGCAACATACGAGATCACCTGTGTGTGTCTACCTGTCTGGCATCCAAGGGAATCTGGAAGAAGCGGGGAGCAATCAGCAACAAGGGGGCAGATTAACTTTTGCAGCTTTTACTTTAAGCAGAAAAGTGCACACACACACTTTATTCCCCAAGCTTTGCATTTAATACATGGGATGTGATGGGAGTTGTGTTCCACCAAAGGGGAAAAATGAAAGCTTCCTCTTTTCACACCAAGAGCAGACCTTGCCAAACTTCTACAGACACAATTTATTCCCTAAGCTCTGTATTTAAGATGCAGGGGAGGGTAGCCAAAAGCATGACTGGGCTTCTTGTGAATCTATATAGCCGTGTCTTTAACCCAGATTTTAGTTTGAAAAACTCTATTTTTCTTAAACACCCCCTCCATCACTTTACAGTGGTACCTTGGGTTACAGACGCTTCAGGTTACAGACTCCGCTAACCCAGAAATAGTACCTCGGGTTAAGAACTTTGCTTCAGGATGGGAACAGAAATCTCACACCAGCGGCACAGCAGCAGGCCCCATTAGCTAAAGTGGTACCTCAGGTTAAGAGCAGTTTCAGGTTAAGAATGGATCTCCAGAACGAATTAAGTTCTGAACCTGAGGTACCACTGTATTCTTTTCCATATCCTAAGTGATTTCTTAGGCCCATTCCTAGGGTTCCCAACTGGACTATTTCAGGTGGCAACAAGGAGGAATGGGTTAAAAACCATATTGTGCCAAGAGCTTGGCTTAGAAAACGCTTTAGACACCCATGGACTTTGAAGAGCTATCTGGCAGTGGGCTCTCAAATTTCACCAGGCAGAGGGCCTTCTCAGTAGTGGCGCCCGCCCTGTGGAACGCCCTCCCATCAGATGTCAACATAAATTAAAACATTTTTTTAAAAAAGCTTCCCTACACAGGGCTCCCTTCAGATGTCTTCTAAAGGTTGATGTAATGGTTCTAGGGGTTGCTCGTGCGTAAGTTGTCACCACACCTGGCTGGGTTAACTGAGTGAACCCTTTCTGTCCAGACAGCCACCCATCTGTGGCTGTCTCAATCGCTGGCAGAATCCGTCAGTGGGCGTTTCTTGAACTTCTTCCAGCAAAGAAGCTCTTTGACGCCGAGTCTCCTCCTACTCTCCCTGCGTGGAAGTCTTCTGCACAGGGAGGGTGTGGGCAGCGGAGGACCCGTGCTCTCCCCGCTGGTCTCTGGAGAGGAGTCCTGGAGCCCCCTCGCCGATTCTCCCATCTGCCCCCCTTCTCCACTGGTGCTACGCTGATTTCCTTCCCCAGCAGATGGGCTGCCTCTCTCCCTACTGGGACCCTCTCCGGCATCCCTCTGGAGCCTTCCCTCCGCCTCTGGCTCCGATGGCAGTTCCCTGACAGTTGCATAGTTACTTATCTCCTTGGTTCGGGGGTGGCATAGCCAATGAAAATAGGGACGTCCTACCATACCCTCCAACATTTCTCTGATGAAAAATAGGGATGTCTTAAAGAAAAGCGGGACATTCCGGGATCGAATCAGAAACTGGGACGGCTTCTGTAAATCCGGAACTGTCCCTGGAAAATAGGTACGCTTGGAGGGTCTGCATAAACCCCTCCACCTCTGAAAAGGAAGTCACCTGCTCTCCCCAAAGGTAGGCTCCAGCTGTGTTTTTGCCCCCAGCCTTGCCAAAGTCACTGGGGAAAAACTGAGCCTATTCCTCCTAGCCTTTCGATGTAGATGAAACCTCTTGGCCAAAGCGCTTGCTGTAGACTCTGCAGGCTGCCCTATTGATGCCCTGTTAAGTTTTTATTTAATAGAAGACAAGGTGACTCGCTTTCACAATGTTTACTTCTACCATCACCCATTATTACAACCCTGCAGCCTTTGACTAGGCAAATGAAGCGTCCCTGGTTTATTGATAATTGGATCCTGGCAATCTGTCTCTTCCCACATTATGTGGCTGTAACAAATACCAAAAGAAAAAAGGAAAAAAGAGGACATCTCACTGCATCGAGTGTTAAGTGGATATCCTTGTACATCACGTAAGATTCTGCTTCACCTAAAAAGGGCAGAATCATTGGAAGCTGCACAGGGTGACCTAGAAAGACATTTATTCTTCAGACTCCCAAATGAAATATCATTTAGAGCACGGTCCTTCTATACCCCAAGATTTATCCCAAATAATAAAAAAAGAACTCACACAGAGCTGAATGTTGGCTAATGTAGT